>NC_086288.1:62768436-62901393 GCF_963924245.1 Chroicocephalus ridibundus
ATGATCTTTTGGGTCCTATTATCCATGATCTGATGACATTTTAAATTATTTGGAATCTGCACTAGACAAATTTTGAATATGCCACTATAAGAGACACGTAAGAATGTGGTTGGTTATTTTTCCTGCATTTTTTTCTGATTAGAACTGTATGAGTGTAAAAAAAATAAAAAAAAAAAAAATTCCTGATAAGTTTCTATGAGGGCGGTACTGATGTAGAAACACAAGCAAAGAGACAAAGCTGCTTGCCATGGACCACACAGCAAGTCAGATGCTTCTTTCCCTTCATTAATTACGATGATAAAATGGATGTGAAATCAATTCTTACACTGATCTGGAACAGCTGTTGAAGATCTTTTAACAGAACCCAAATAGGAATAACGTCAAGCCAAAATAGCTCTCTAAGTAATTAGACACAAATTAATAAAACCACAAAATGTAGATTCATAGTACGAGCTCTGATTTGATCCCAAAGAGAAGAGAACTCTGAGAGGAATTAAAATATTCTTGATGTGTATGTGCAGTGTCTTCTGTCTAGGAATTTATATTCTTCTAGACAGTGTAAATGCTAAGTACCTAACCAGGCAAGATCGAAGTGATTTCTGTGGGGGAGGGTTGGGGAAAGCAGTTAGAAACCATGCCACAGATGATGCTGCCCAAATTCTAAGGACATCTTGTCACCGAGATTTGTCAGCTGGATACGCTTATTGATACTCAATTGTTTTGGAGTTTATATGTGATAGGACTCTCCTAATTTTTCAATTTTTTTAATTTTTTTTTTATTGTGCAGCTGAAAACGTTCTTAACAGTTTATTTCAATTTGACTTCCTTACTGCAGTACAATTTCTTCCCAGGAAAGCTCTGCAGAAGAAATTAGCTTATCACAACATATCACAAAAGACAGGTAGATCCCTGTACATCAGGAGTAATATTCAAGCATCTGAGAAACAAGCTCTTTCCTACCACTGCGGTGTTAAGATTATCAGGGAGTGAAATCAGAGCTCGTTTTGGACATATACCCTGTTTTGGAAGGGAGGGAAAAGTCTGTGGTTTGAGCAAAAGTCAGGTAACCAAAAGCTCAGGTGATTTCAGATTTTTTCATGTAATTCTTGACAGGCTTTTGAGAAAGTCATATCTCTTCATTTTTGTGATTAAAAAAGGGATAAATCCCACTTTTCTTTTCCTTTCACTGTGTCACAGAGCACTGGTGATTTGTTCACCCCTGAGGAAAACACGAAGTGTTGCGATGACGTAAAATCGCGTGTCTGCACGTGGTTAAATAACTGCAGTTTTCAGCAATATCTGTTGCTGTAGCTGCTGACTTTGCTGCAGCCAGCTGTAACTCCTTGGATGGATATCAGGCCCTGGCACTCTGGTCTAAAGCCTCAGAAGAGGGGTAAATCCCTTTCTTAACATTTCTATTCCTAAATTGGAAGAGAGTCACAGGGTCTCACCCTTTCTTGCTGAGTAGAGGAAAGGAGGTCTGGAGTCTGGGTGTCCCCCGCGGGGCCGGTGACGGCTCCCGGGCAGGGTCCGGGCCCGCTGTGTTGGGCTGATGGCATTGCAAGTGTCCTGGAGGGTGGGAGCCGGAGCCCGGAGCTGACACCACAGTGCTCCATCCTCTGCGGCAAGGTCTCCTCTGTCGCAGCTCTGCGGGTTAGAAGGCTGGAAAGGACCAGGACTAACGATACATCGATCTAGGACCTTACTGGGTTCGCTTTTACCGATTCCCATTCCCAGAGATGCACAATCCGCTTCAGCCGCTAAAGTTGGATGCAATCGACTGGAGGGAGATAACGACATATTTCCACATGAAATCAAATCTGCCAGAATATTCTCTGCGCTCAGCCCCGGCGCTGCATTTTGGTTTTTTCTAAGGCTGGGCTATTTCCCGAAGCGTGCGCTAGGGGGCACTTTAAGACCGATGAAGGGAAAGCAGAACACTTCGCAACACTAATTCCACATCATCATGAGCAGGGTAAACAGTCTGGTGCAAAACAAAATATAAAAAAAACATAAGCAATTAAATATGTATTTAGCAGCAAGTGTGATTCGATTCCTGTTTTTTCCCCCAGCAACTGCACTTGCTGAAAGTGGACATGCAACTGAAAATTACATTCTTGTTCTAAACAGATTGTATCATTGTCGTCTTGTTCTTCTAAATAAATGGACTTTGCTTTTCAGCATCTAGCCAAATACAGGATCAGATGCTATATTTTTTTCGTTAATCAGCCTCTGTCTCTACAGCTATCTGTGATGGTAGGTTTGCATTTTTTTTTCCATTTCTTCATAAGAGGTGTTGAAATTTCTGTTCTCCAACACTCTTGTTTATTGTATTTCTTTCAACTGGTTTTATCTGACTTAAGCCCATCCAGAACTAAAGTTCTGTTCCAGGACAGCCCTCTAGAGTGTCTCCTGAGCATGAAAAACTGCGTTTGCTGCCATGTTAATGTCCATTCCCCTGCCAGAAATATATGTTTGCCAAAGTGTTTGAATTCTGTAATGATTTGTCTTGTTAAGCACATTAGAAGGACATAATAATCGTAACTCCTAATTCTAACAGAGTTTTTCCTTATGAATAGTTTAGGAAAGCTCAGAAGTAATCAGATTGATCTGATAGATGCAGATAAACTAACAGACGCATAGCTTTGTTATACATTTCTTACCACAAAATGACAGACCATCCTTTAGTTAAAAATTTGATTTCATAGTATCAGTAAGCTATAGAAACTGTGAAAAGGTAGATAAGAATGACCCATTCAATTCTCTGCAACAGGAAAGTGTACAGACCTAGCTGAGATGACTTGATGTCTCTCAACAACAATAGGTTTATACTGGTTAGCATACAAAATAGCCAGACAATAAATGCAAACCTTTTTTTGAGTTTCATTTGTGGGTTACATTGTCGCTCTTTGCTTTTTTCTTCCCTGCCTCTACTATGCATATGACTGCAGTTCACTGTGCCCGATGCTGATGCTTTTGCTTATTTTAAGCAGCAGGTAGAACTGTTCAGCATTACTGGATGCACTTTTTTTTTTCAGTCAGGAAATACTATTTTGTTGAAGCTGAAACATTTTGTGGAAAGAGTCATTTTAATAAAACTTTGTCAGGAAGGCGTCTCAGCATCAGGAATACTGAGATAGTGCTAAAAATACGTTCGCCCCACAACAGCTAACAGCCAGTCGCTGAGGATAAGTGCTGCTTTTAGTTTGGTACTTATGCTGTATGGAGGCCTCCATACGGCCCCTGTATAAAACTATACCTACTTCAAGTGCCATCCTAACCTCTTATGTAAAATTATTCTACGAAAAGTCTGAAAAAGTTAGAAAACTAATGCGAAGAGAGAGCTCTGCAGGCACGACCCAAGGGCTGCTTTCAACTGTAGCATCTGCACAGTCTGATGCCTGCTCTGAGCCGACTTCAGCCCGAAGCTTTCAGACTGGTGAGTGTGCAGCTATGCCTGCTGTGAAACGTCCTGCTCCTCGGGTGGACACCTAGGCACGGGCAGAGCCAGGTGTGGGGCTGGAGTAGGCTCACAGCCGGCTGCCCTGGGGCACATGTGGGGCCCACACGTGGCTGCTCTCTCCGAGCAGAGAGGAGGCACATCTTTACAGTAAACAAGAAGGGCGTCTGACTGGAAATCGATAGGTTGAGCTTAGCAGATGAGAAATGAGGTCTAATTGGTGATTAAACAACACGGGTGGTTGAAACAATTAGATGTCGATCCATTTACGTCTCTCCTCTCTGGAGGGAAGCTAGATGGAAGAGCTTGAATTTCATAGCTCCTGCCACATCCTGGGATCCCTCAAGATACTGCTGGGTTTTGGTTAACCTGGGCTTGGGGGAGAGACAGAGACTGATCAGACAGTTGGAGTAAGAAGGGATCCTAGAGGATGTTTTGGTTAAAGGGCCTCAGGTGTCTGAAATGAATGGCTTACTCTTCTAGGCTCCCCGACCCTCTCTGTGACCGCTTCTTAGACAGGTAAGACTGTGCCTTCTGCAACATTGTGATATGAACCTTTGAACGAAGATGCAGATAGACGTTTCTTAGGTATGTTAACAGTGACATAAGCTTATGAGGTTGCTGCCTCTTTGGCAGCTCTATAGTCTGCTCCTTTTCTTTGTCTGTCCATGGATGGATGATTTATGTGCTAGAGAATATCTTTCTACTGGTGTTGAATAACTATGCCTTGTGCCAATGTATGAGGTTAGGTTTAAACTTTCTATTTCAAATATAGTTGTTGTTATTGCTTTGGAAGCATAGGTCTTGGTAGGCGTTACCAAAGGGTCTTGAATAAGCTTGTCAAGTAGGTCTTCCAGTCTGCACTGAGCTGTTGTGATTACGCTGACAGCAACAACTATCACCTGGTGACTTTAAAGCCAGCTTTGGGGTGTCTACACAAACAGCAGTGATATCACATGTTGCTGTGCATGCGATGTGTATGTATACATCATATAACTCTAACCTGTAGTGGTATAAGACTCACAAACAGGTATCGTATGTTCTAACTTTTTGATTTTGTAGGTGCTTCTTATTTTGTCTTGTTCTTTTTTTTTTTTTATTCTTAAAATTAACCTAATTCATCCCACAGAATGCCTTGCTCTCCTAAAAAGGAATTCTGTTAACATTGTAATCATCCTGTGCAATGAGCTTGGTCATGGAAAAGTTTCTCTCATAAAACAAACAAACCCTCATCTAGAAATACCTCCCTTTAGATATCAACTTCTTTTTTACTTATTTTTATGTTTTCTATACAGTGTTTAAAAAATGATAATTGTTATTGTCTGCTAAAGGTTAAAGTGTATGAACCTTAGAACTCTGATTTATTTTAGTGCTTGATATTGTACAGGGATAGTAAAGTCATATTAGTCCCATAGACTTTTTTCTTTTCCTTAACGTGTTCCACTGAATTTGCCCATAATGCATTGACTGGGATTCTGGAGACCAAACTTCAAGTCCTTGCTTTGCTCAGTTCAGAGCAGGAGAGTGGATCTCCATCTCTGCTTTCCTTTGCAGGTGCCAGAATCAATGGCTTAATCTGAAATGGGATTTTCTTTTTTGGGTCTTTTTTTTTTAATGATGATTTCTGATTCAAACCAATGTGAAATAATAATAAAAAAAACCCAGAAAAACTAGAAATACTTTGCAAACTATACAGCCATTTTTGTTCATCCCTGGTTCTAGTGAATAATATGTTTTCAATCTGCCTAGTTCTTTTGTCAGCAAGTACAGTCTGGTACGTAATCAGAGTGGAGAAAGGATGCAAAAATATTCCAACACAGAAAACCTTCCTGGGGAGTTTCCACATCTCTGCTGTTATATTATGAACTCATTAGATTTTGTTTTTTTTTTGGTGAAGTTTGAAACCCTCAGTGGCAAATTACTGTAAATCAGAGTAATTCTTCCTGTGTGTTCCACTACCAGCAAATACAGCTTTGAATCCATAGCTAATTATAACGTTTCTGTTACCGCTTAAGCTTTTTAACTAAAAGAATCGACTCCATCAGTGGTTCCCGATGTTTCTGGTGCAGTGTGACGTACACGTGTTCCTACAGTACTCCAGGGCTTATAGGTCATGATCCTCTTCTGTTATGGATGTGAATGCACTCTTGTAATATAGGTAAAACAGATGAGTGTTCCCATTGAGTTACCACAAGTGTACACATGACATGATGAAAGGTTCCTGTGCTTTTGGTCACATGTTTGGAAAGGCGACCAAACTGATCACAAAACCGCAGACTCGTTGAAGTGGGAGGGGACATCTGGAGATCATCCAGTCCAGCCCCCTGCTCCGAGCAGGGTCAGTTATAGCAGGTTGCTCAGGGCTGTGTCAAATGTGAATTTGTATATATCCAAGGACCAAGACTCCACAACATCTCTGGGTAACCTGTTCCAATGTTTAATCTCCCTCCCAGTAAAAATGTGGGTTTTTTTTTCTTTTTTTTCTTTTTTTTTTTTCCTGATAGATTTTATTTCATGTGTTTGAATTTGTGGCTGGTATCACTGAGAAGAGTCTGTCTCCACCTTCTTTACTCACACCATGAGGTGTGAACCTTTTTTTCTGCAGGTTGAAGAGTCCCAGCGCTCTCAGCCCTTCCTCACAGGAGAGGCTCCAGTCCCTTAATTGTCTTCATGGTCCTTAAAGGGACTTACTCCAGCATGTCCATGTCTCTCTTGTACTGGGGATTCCAGGACTGGGCCTGGCACTCAGTGGCTTCACCAGTGCTGAGTGAAGGAGAAAAGTCACCTCTCTCAGCCTGGTGGAAACGCTCTTCCTAACACAAACCAGGAGAGTGCCCTGTAGATTCCCTGACAGATTCAGGTCCAGATGGGTTTTGGTGTACCTAACCCCATCACTGCACAGTGTCTCTGTATTCCTCCTGGGTCACCTGTCCCTGCTGCCACCTCTGATTATTCTTTTCGCTTACTGAATTTTTCAGGAGCTCCCTGCCACCTTTGCTTGACTTTCTGCACATTGGGATGGACCATTCTTGAGCTTGGAGGAAGTGATCCTTGAAAAATCAAACAGCTCTCCTGGACCCTTCTTTTCAGTATCATAGTCCATGTGATTGTTCCAAGTAGTTCCCTGAACAAGCCACAGTCTTCTCCCCTGAATTCTAGGGCCATGATCCTGATATTTGCCTTGTTCCCTTCTCCATGGATCCTGAACTCCACATCTCATGATCACTGCAGTCACGGCTGCCCCCAGCCTTCACGCTCCCAGTCAGCTCTTCCTTGTTTGTAAGCGTAGGGTTCAACAGAGCATCTCCCCTTGTCGACTGTTTGATCACTGGGTGTCAGAAAGTCACCTTCAGTGCACACCTGAAACAGTCTCGATTGCTCGGGCCCTGCTGTACTGTCCCTCCATCAGATATTGAGGTGGTCATAGTCTGCATGAGGACCAGGGCCTGTGCATGTGAGGCTTATTCCAGGTGGCTGAAGAAGGACACAAAATCTCATATTTCCTCTTGATCAGGTGGCTGGTAGCAGACACTCGCCACAACGTTACTGATTTTGGTCTGCCCAGTGATTCTGACCCATAAGCTGTCAGCTGGCTCATCACCCGTCTGGTGCTCTTGCATCAAGGGCAACTGCCCCTCCTCACCACACTGGCCTTCCTAATAGTGGATCCATCTGGATCCACTATCACCTTCCTAATAAGCCTGTATCCACGCATTGTAGCACTTGAGTTGACTGAGCTCCCCCACCATGTCTCCATGATCCAAATGAGGTTGCACCCTGTAACTGCACACAGATGTCTAATTACTTCTGCCTCTCCCCCTTGCTGCTAACATTGGTGTATAGGCACTTCAGAGAGGCATCAGTTTACTGTTTTCTGAAAAAACATATGCAATCTGCTGTCCTTTTGGCATTTCATTTGTGTGCATAGATGTCGGGTGGCCCCTTCAGCCCAGTTCCATTTATTGAGGTGTCTCCCGTACACATAATGCTGCACGCTTTACTTGCCAACCCTGTCCATCGCTCCCTTGCTGTATTGGGTGTTGCCATCTCTCCTGGCCCCCTTGTTCCTAGTTTAAAGCTCTCCTCACCAGGCTGGCTAGCCTACTGTCAAAGATGCTTTTGTTCCACTTGGTTGGGTGGATCCTGTCTCTTCCTCAGTCCTCAGTCATCAAAGAGCATGCCGGAGCTAGTTGTTCCAGTCACTGGTGGGGATTGGGCCCTATGTCATGTCACTGCTGCTGTATAGGTATATATAAAGATTTTTTTGGCCACCTTCTGCACAAACTTCTATGCTCTAGGCCTCTCCCTGGTGCATGCTGAAAGGGTGGTGGACCCTTCCTAAGCTCCTGATGAGGGCTTGGACACCCTTTGATCAAGAACAGCTGCCAGATCTTGCTAGAAGCGGCTGAGCTTGTTAGCAGATGCAGCCTCCTGTAGCTATCCTTTCCTGGCAGCAGCAGGAACCTTGATGTTCCTCAGAGAGTTCCCAGAGGTCCTCCAGCAGTCCTAGGAGTTCAGGAAGGTCTAGAAGGAGAGCCCAGAAACCGATGCACAAACTGCTGTGTCTGAATTTAACACTGAGGAGGTCAGCTAGAAGCGGGTTGTAATTGCCTCTTTGAGGCATTCATTTCCCTTCCTGCCTGTGCCTAATGTGTTTCTGACTGAAAAACAGCAAGTGGAGAGGTAGATGAATTGTGCTTATGCACTACTTCTGAACCAAGGCTGCAGGTTGACTGCCTCTTTTATATTTATTATATACAAAAGGATAGGACGTGGAATGAAAGCCTTCCTTTGAATTTTGTCCTCGGTTGACTAGTTTTTTTTTTTTTTTTTTAATCTCTTCTGCATGTTTCAAGTTGCTCAGAAACAGCCTACTCTGGATTTAAGAAAACCAGCAACATACCTAATATTGTAGATGGCAGCAGACTCTGCCTACTGCTGACACTTTGTACTGTTTTGTCATCGCCAGTACAATGGAAGAGCACTCTTGTTGTTAAAACTTTTCTTTCCATCTGCTTATTCTGACTTTAAGCATAAGCCTGCTTAACACAAAGGGACGGCATCCTATCTAGCAAGGAGAGGTTCAGGAGGGTTCACTGTAAACAAACTGATGAGATGAATGTAAACAGGAGCAGCGTGTTCTACTACAGATGGCTACCCCTCCCTCTTGCCTTATAATTCCCATGTTCATAATGAAACATTTTCATTCCTTAGAATCCCAAAATGAAATGTGAGTTAGCAAGAAATGGATTTTTTTGAAAATAAGGTTGAATTCTTCATCTGCTGCCAGTGATAATGGACAACTGAAGAATTAAAACACTGACTTCATAGCTGACCTTGCTTTGGGAAGGATGTTGGTCTATATTACCTCCTTCCAACCTGAATTTTCCTGAGATTTTATGAATTATCTCCTATATGAGAAGCTATAGCAATATTTTTCGATATAGCAGTTTGGTATTCGACTGCACCGGTATAGATCTTAGTGCTGCTATCAAAAAGTGTATTTTTTCCGTAAATTGTAACTGGATGAATGAAGGAATTTGTGATGTATTCTATCTAGAAGCTAATGTTTCAACTACTTTAAAGATGGTGAGGGGGCTGGAGCACTTGCCCTGTGAGGAGAGACTGAGGGAACTGGGCTTGTTTAATCTGGAGAAGAGACGGCTTTGGGGAGACCTAATAGCAGCTCCCAGTACCTACAAGGAGGTCATCAAGAAGATGGACCCAGGCTGTAGGAGTCTGACCTCAGTTGGCCCTGCTTTGAGCAGGAGATTGGATGAGAGATCTCCTGAGGTCCCTTCCAAGCTGAAATATCCAGTGATCCTCACATAACAGGCTCTACCTGTGTTAAGAAGATGATCATAACTCCTGTGATGAATCTCCAAGCTTAGCACCTGCTTAGATAAGGATATATATATATATAAGGCTCAGGACTCAGGAATTTTTTTTTTTTTTTTTTTTAAGGCTAGCAGGAATATAAATGTAATTAGGCTTGAATCCTTGGGTGCCTTGTTTTTTGCCCTCCTGGTTGTCAGAGGAGACTTGACTATTGTCATCTATGCGGTGATGTCATCTGAAGTTTGTGGAGAGAAGCCAATGGATGAGGACTTGAAGTTGATAAATTCAAGGGAAAATGATGATTGTTACCACTTTTGGCCCCAAGCAGACTAGACTTCTCATATTTTGATGGTACGGTCTCTTAGTTTAGTTCCTAACTGGGTATTCTGGTCCCTCCCTCTGTCTTTGTCTTTTTTTTTTTTTTTTTTTTTTTTTTTTTTTTATTTCATGTGTCAGGCTGTGGTGAGGGGAGGAGCGCATAACTCTCCCCCTCAAATTGAGGTGCTGCTCATGCAAGGAGTGATTAGTACCATAGCTTTTCATTTCTGAGCTTCCTGCATATCTGGCTTTCTTGCTTGCATTTTGAACATAATTCAAACTTACGGGATTTCTCTGTAGCAGTGATGGCTAGAGTTGTGCTATTTTCTTCCCCTCGCTCCCCCAAAGATGAAATTCCATAGAATTAGAAGAAAGCTGCAAATAATGTGCAGGATCCACGCATGATCAACGTTTATACATAATTTGAACTGTCTCTGCTTTCCTTCCCCCCCAACTACTCAGTGCCTGTTCCCCTTGTTACGTCTCAGCAGAACACTGAAGTTTCACGCTGCTGTTACTGATGTTGACTTGCAGATATGCACAGTCGATACTCAGTCTGCTGAAAAGCTGGTGGAATCACTTTGAATTGATATCATTGAGCAGCTGTTCTTCATCTTATCTTCTTGATTTTCGATCTGTTTCCAGGCTAAGTTCAGAGAAGCCGGAGCTGCTGCTTCTCAGAGGAGAAGGGTTAGCACAAAGGTACTGGTTCCATTCCCTGTCCTCTGCTATGATCCATACATTTATTTTGTTTAAATGGTACCTATCGTCTACCACTGTGTGGGGTCTGGGAGAAGCTGTTGCTTTTGTGGCTAGGGGAAATTGCTTGTGCTCCAGACTGTATTTCCGTGCCCCATCCAAGCCCAGATGGTGAGATGACTGGCAGAGCTGCAGTCTGTTCATATCACTGAAATGTAATCTCTGCCTTGCTGCTTCCATTTCTGGGTGAAGCCTGGGCTATTGCTTTTGTGGTGTTGGAATTGCCCGCATATATTTGGAGGCACAAGTGGGGCTTTATTATTATTGTGGCGACTTCATATCTTTGTAAATGATCCCTGTGGTGAAGAAGAGAAAACGAAGAAAGTTTGCTCCCTTCTGAGAGTGTTCAAAAATGGGACATCAGACTGGATATTAGCAACTATACCTCCCTTTGATTTAAAGGAATATTTATAGAATTGCAATGAGCAGGTTTTACAAACTACAAGCAGAGAAAAAAGCATTTTTACCTGCAGAAATGCATATTGGAACGCACAGCATTCCTTCCGGATGAATTCTAGGACATCTGTATGTTGTGTCTTTGTCTGAGAGGAGCCTCTCAGTTGCCCTGAATTTCTCAAAGCCAAGCTGGTTACACTGTTCTTTCAATCTTCAGTGCCTTTGACTTCCAGTTACTAAAAACTGATATACAATAAAGGAATATTCTAAATCACATTTATTCTTAAATCTAAAGTGAAGTGTTGCAAGCTAAAGATTTGTATTTATTCTTTCACATTTATAATTAAAGAGGCCTCTTTCTAGCTCTAGGAACTTATAAAAATTAAAACACACTTGATAAAAGGGAGAAAGGTTTTAAATGGATGAAATGCCTCAACATATCAACATTCTCTCTCTGTCATTCCAAAAAGTTGTTGCCTATTGTACTCACTCTGAAGAGCTTTGCAGATATTTTCTATAACTCTTTTATTTAGGCCTGGGTTCATTTTGAAATGGTACCGAGAAGTTATCTGAATGGAGGTAAAGCAGGGATTTAATGAATAGCCTATTGCAATAGATGTCAGAAACATTATGCAATCTTAATTCCTTTTACGCCTCAAATATGTGTGTAAATGTATGTATACCTCACCCCTGTTCTGCTGGCTTGTCCAAAAATCCTCACATCCCAACCTCCAAGTTCTTCATCTTGGATTGCGGCAATTGATGTTTCTTCCCTCTCCCACATCCTCAGGAACTTTTCAACACAGGCTCTGATAAAGCCAGCTCTTTCCCTTGTCCTTGATTCCTGTTGCTTCAAAATAACAATAAACTTTTGATGTGAAGGAGAAAATTTTAGGAGGAAGAGGGTGGATAAGGCAGAAAGGGATAGAGAAGATACAAAGGTTGAATGACATTTTCCTGGGAAGTTTCCCATCGAAATTGGCCTGAGAGCTACACCCTTAAATGTCTAACTACAGAGTAAAACGTAGGTGCAATGGTAGTATGCTAAGAATAAAATGGATGTACTTATATCTCTTCAGTTACATATGCAACAACACAGGGGCTAATAACTAAAAATCAAACTCTCTGGGGGTTGCAAATATGTGGTTGCCAATCTGTCATTGCATCTCCATTGCCGTATTATGGTGCATATTGAAGCTAGCACAAAGATACCCGTGTACGTTTTATTCTCTGATGTAAACTGTCCTATGAAACTGGAGACCTTGGCTTTAACTTCTCCTTGCTGCCAAATTAACAGTGAAGGGTATCATATTCCAGTAGTTCAACGCTCCACCCATTCTGTGTCGTAAATGGGAATTTGCCCTGACTGAGACTATAATCCTAGGGAATCCGATAGGAGGAAATCTTGGTCTAACTGACTTTGCCATATTTTTTTGGAAATGCTCAACATCTACTTGGTCCCTTGGCCCCACTGTGCTGCACACTTTGGAAAATCCCCCTCAGACGAATTTGCTTTACACACACAAATGAATTCTGCGCAATGCACAAAAGAGTATTCCTAATCACATGCCGTATACTTGAAAACCTTCTTATCTTACAAATTACAGTTCAATCAGAAACAGTTTTGAAGACGTGGTGGTGGTATGCCCTGCTTCTCTTGCGTGCGAGCCATTAACTAGAAGAGTGGATTGTAAGTCATTCTGGACTCCTCCTTTGACAGACAAAGAAAAAGTTTGTGACCACTTTGGAACCTCTTCTTTAGTTCTTTGAGAGTTTCTGAACAGCATTTTAATTGGTTGTTCTGACTTCAAGATATTTTTGAGTCTTTTTACTTAATGAAGGCCTGTTGTTGGCATAATAACTCATGGAATTGCTGAGTGTCAATTTAAAGTAAACATTACGATTAAAGCTAGTTAGGCAGAAATCAACTAAAAGATCAAAAACAATACTTAGCTTACCAAATTAAACTGCAGAATATTGCATCTGGGAAGATAAGTTAGATTGCTTTATTTTTGAACAAGGTACAGTTTTTACAAAATACTTCTTGTATAGTTTACAATTCTTATTTTTAATCTTTCCCCAAGAGGCTGGCTTGAAGTTTGTTGTACTGTGTTTTCTAGTGCACTCATAATTTCAGATATATTTAATTTCTTCCTCTTATCCTTTTTTATTTTAGTATTTCCCACAAAGATTTATTCAGGTTGGAAAACTTTTTTATTTTAACTTTTTTTTTTCTACTGCTGCCTCGAATGGCTTTTCATATCCTTTTACTTCGTTAATTGTATTTTATTTTCACCTGTTTAAAGCTATTTCCCCGAGAAGTTTGGAGGATTAAGCTTTTGTTCAATAACAAAGAATTCAAGTCTCAAATTCAGATTGTAACTGATCATGTGTGTGTTTGTATAACAAGCTTGAGACTATGCTCAGATCCCCTGCCCTTTTTTATCTTTCAAGGGTGAATAACTTGAGCTTGTATTTCTACAAGGTGTCTGAATCTAACGTATTTATTTGGGATCACATTTACTGCAAATACTAACACTTCTTTAAAATTCAGTGTAATTACATAATTAAGTGCTTTAACTTTTACTGATATATATAATCTCTACGTATACAAAAAAAACCCTTTAAAATACCTTTTTCAGTTGAAATTGAAATATCTTTTAGATGTACTTGGAAATATTTTCCATTGCAGATCATGGCACTCCTACCTGAACACAAATGCAGGAACTACAGCAATATCACTGAGATAACTCTGGGCAAAACCATCTGAATAAATGATAAAGCAAATATATCCTGCCTGTCTCCTAAATTCATATTGTTTTTAAATGCTACATATCTTAGTATCTCAGAGATGGAAGAAAATAATATTCCAGATAATTTCTTAGGCATTTTTTAAAGATGCCTAAGGAACTATGGGCCATGCTTTGCTCTCAATTGCATGGATGTAAACTGCTTATGGCAGAGCACATCAGAGTCTTTCAAGGCATATTTTTGTTTTATTATAATGGAAAGACATGCCATATATAAAAAAATATGATTAAAATAATTTTTAAAAATATTTTTTAGGTCCTTATTATGCAATTGGTTTCTGTAGGTCATAACAGAGTTTTTTTTTAGCAAGCTCCAACACCTACCGCTGATTTCCTAAGTGTGCTTAAGCCAATCAAATGATAAGTTAGTATCTTATTATAGAGTGAACCCAGAAATATTTTTGCATTCACTTTCCTGTTAGTAACTATAATGTGGCTTTACTATACTCTGTACAGTTCTTCTGATCTATCAAACATGGATGATGCATTTCTAGCAATCCTCTTTGGACCCATGCTGTGATCATAAGTGCTAGCAGGTTGCAGGACACTTTTGTGGCTATACTCTGCAAAGCAGGACTGCTTTTTACAAATGCATTAAACATTAATACAGACAAATGTGAAGTTTTATAGTGCAGAAGCTTTATTTGCTTGGACGTGTATTTATTTTTTATTAATAATTTTTACCATACCACACATTTCTCTTTAGAATTTGAGCTCTGAAAATGATTCCTTGGACTTAGTAAATGTTGTTTCATTTAAGACCAAGGGAACAAACGAAAATCACTCAGATTTACATTGCAGTGAAATCTCATAAGTAATGCATGAATTGTGTTTCAGAACTGACTTGTACAGGGCCTTAAGTACCTTGTAACACTCATCACTTTCCATAAGGAAACTGCAGAGAAGAGAAATACTTCCCCCTTTCTTTTCCAAACCGCAGGAATTCTGGAAGAATGGTGATGGAGGCAATGATGGGTCAAAAAAATGTCTAAAATGCTTATTTTTAATTATCAGGGAGTGTGCTGATTTTTGTTAGTTATTACTTACTATGGCACATCACAGCAAATACTTGTATTCTTGATGCACGATGTGCAAAAGTCACCGTGAGGACTTTTCAGTATGAGTCTAATATGAATGGATAGATCCACTATGAAGAAGCCTGCTGATGGAAACAGCCATGCCAGCTCAGAGCCCTTACAAAAGCTTCTTTCTAAAGCTCCTCAGGTGTTTTTCTTTGCCCTCGGAGGATTTGGGATTCTAACTCCAGTTTTAAAATGATTGTTTCATCTGATATGAAAACGTTTTTTCCCATAAGCCTACAATAATCCACTGTCACTGTCTGTCTGTTGCTATCTGAAACTTATTCCTAAAGCATGACCTGCTTTTATAATAAATAAACCCTTCCCATCATCTACTACTACGCATCCTTTTGCATGTTAACATAATAGTATGCATCACAGCTGACCTTTATTATGCTATATAATCCTGCTGAATGGGATCTTAAGGAACTTCAATACTTTTCATTCAAATATAACTCTTCCCTTGTACAGCATGTACTAGGTTGCCAGTGTAAGTTCTCATGTGCATAAATCTACTGCAAGGTTATAAAAACCTAGAAGAAATGCCAAACCATAATCAATGAACAATGTGTGCACACAGATGCAGTACGAAGAGGAGAGAAATTAAAGATTTCAATGACAACTCTAAGCAGCTACTGTTGACATTAGAAATTCAAGGATTAAAATGGTATCTGCATTGAAATGCTAACAACTATGATGAGTTAGTCAGTGTGCCCTGTTTCTAATTATTATGCATAGCTTGCATATAGTGTAAGTAGTTGTAACCTTTGTGTGAAGAGCAAAGTCATGAAATGTTAATCCATGGGGAAACCATCACTTCTCACCAACTTCCATATAGAAACTCTAGCTCAAATTATTGCTCTTGTTCTCCAGTCCAGGGGAAAAAAACGTCCTCTTTGCAGTTAAATATCCCCTTTTATGCTGTGTGTGCATTAGTCAAATTGATTTTCATGAGAGTTCTCCAGGCTGTTGTATAACACTATCATTCAGTGCATCTGATAAGGGAGCTGTAAGAGGGGAAAAAGTGAGAAATATTAGAAAAAAGGCCCTCTGAAACCTAGAAGTAGCAACTTTATCAAAGCTGGCAGGACTTGAGACTGGAGAGCCAATATACGGCTTGTCTGGAAGGTAAGTGTCTGGTGAGAAGGCCAGATTTTGAATTTATACCTCACTTGGAGCTCTGTTATTCCTTCTCTCCTGCAGATGGGCTAGTCACCTGGATGAGGCTAGTTGTTGGGCTCAGGGCCACTTGGTGGGCAGGGAAGGACTGCTGGAGAAGGGCACGGTATCTACATCAACAAAGGTTTCTTGAAACTATTTTTGCCGAAGATTCATCTATAATGCTTATGCACAGGTCCTGCTTTCTCAGGGTCTATGCTGTCTACCTTTTGAATGACTCTGGCAATCACTCCTTGACATTTCTCTAATGTGAATTATACACAGCAGTTTCATCTGAAAAAAGCCAAATACCGTTGTATTGTTGGAGTGCTAGGATTAGAAACTATCCTGTTTTAAGTATTGCACTGGGTTTGGCCTCTCAGTCATCCTTCTCCAACAAAACCAGAGCATGTTAAAGAATGAAATACTTACATTTGTAAATTTTTATGTTCTTTAATATTCTCTTGTGTTCTGTGCATCTCTCATGTATTTTACACATGCTCTTCAGTGCATGGTTTATCTGCAGTTGTACAATGCAGAGGTCTTGTCAATAATAAAGAGCTAACAAATAGTGCCCTCAAAGTCTGTAATGTTCCCCAAAGAGCAAGATTTTGATTTCAAGTCCTTTCCAGTGTTTACTTTTCAAATTCTGCTCTGAATTCCATTGCACACCCAATTGTAATACACATACTTTTAGCTGATGGTAAAATACTAAAATGCCTCTTAACTTTCTAGGCAAAAAATGAAGGTTCACAGAGGTAATTTGATCTTCTGAAAATAAAGTGTAAGGTAGTTCTGAAATCCTAGTTTCAAATTTGCATGTGTTCACCTACCTCACCCTCATTTTCCCAGTTTTGGGCTATGCTGCAGAACTTCATGGTTATTCTGAGGAAAAATATTTATTCAGTTTAGGGTCGGATCATTCCCGAGTCTCACAGAAGAAAGAATAGTTTACATCTCCTTAGAACAGTTCATGGCAATAACCTAGGCCTTAGCAATAAACCTCATTTATATTCAAGAAGCTAAAATGTATATAGCAGCAATAACAATGAAAAATCAATGGAAATAAAAGTGAGCATCAAAGCTTCACAATACAGGTGCAGACATGGAAAGAACTGTGTCTGTCTTAGTCATATTAGGTATGATCTCAGCAAACAAAAGGCATCTTGAGAACTAACCTCAAAACCTATAGGGACTAGAATAAGGAGCGGAAGGATTTGATCCCTACAGCTACTCAGGGTTTGAGCTGGATATGATGGCTACCAGGGTGAGCTAAATCTGTAGTATGGAAATGCTGAGGTCTGAGGAAAGAAGTATGTTTCAGGAGGTGAAACTCTTTTATGGCTCAGCTTACGTTACGGTGTATTCTGTATTTTAAAAGCATATCAATAACTCAGGGACTGAATCTGTAGCTCTACCAGCAAAATCGATGCTGTGTCCTCAAACTGAATAGGAGGAAAATTAGGACTTTACAAGGCAGAAAAATAAACACATACTAAAAAAATTCAGGATCTTGGCGTTTTTCGTCAGGTTTTATTCCTAGCAGTGCTTTGACTCTTCATAAACTGTTTTCTGAAGTTATGTTTTAATTGGTCATTGTATTTTTCCACTTGATGCCTTCGGATCAGACTGTGGTTATGGATGATTTTTTTTCTTAAAACCATTTTATTAGTAGCTTTTTTTTTTCATTAAATTGTACACCGAAATGTATGTTTAACATATTTATATATACATTCTCAATCTCAAAACATGCAGATGGCTGTCTCCTTTTAAAAAAAAATATAAATTGCTCCTGGGGTGGACTTGATACGTTAAATTTCAGCTTGTAGTAAATTTTTACAGTTGAGTTATAAACCTCTGGGAAATGGTGGTGTGGGTTATCACAGAAATGCTAATACAACCCTAACTCCAGCAGTGATGTTGTAATATAAACATCATTAAGTTTCCATTCTCATGGAACGCTTGGTGTATAGAATATTTACATTTATAGTACTACAGTGTATCTTACAGTATCCCTCCAGGTAACAGCAAAATGATAGTTTCATGAGGAAAATTATGTGACATTATTTTAATATACCCATGCTGATTTAAGCTCAGGAGTGGGATTGTCATAATGCTTCCCTGTGTTAGCCTGGAAAGCGTTCAGCCCCTTTTAACTGTTAGTTCAGTAGTTGCTCAGAGAATGGCAAGAATTCGGAAGACTTTTTATGCCTCTGGCTTCTACAGTAATTATATTATGCTGGATAGCTTTTTTTCTGTTAAAATAAATCTAATATTCAGACTTGCTTTGTGTGAGGTTCAAATATGAAATGGGATTTTCCAATACGTTTTTGCTACCGCTTTGTACGTTTACTGATTTACCTATGTAGGTTTTATACTAGGTGTCATTTAGCCTCAAATGCCGGTGGATAATTGCTTTGCATTCTGACCACGGCAGGAAAAATTGCAAAGGGGAAATCATTACACCATTTGGAAGGAGATTCGAGCTACACCCTTTCCTGGTCTTATTTTAAGAGTGGCAATGAAAAGGAAAAACCTTTGAAAAAGAGATTGTGATCTATTGTCACTGCGGATGGACATTAAGGAGGAAAGTGCCACTGATGAGGGCAAAGAAAGACTCGGACTTAGCAAAGTCAGTACAGGGCAATGAAAGTTTGTGTGAAGTCACTTGCAGCATTTGAGCCTTGTGGACCATCCTCTAGCACTTACGTTCATACTGACCAGCATGGCCGTATTGTTTCTGTTTTGTGTTACTCCCTGAAGATAAAGAAACGTGTCTGTTTTTGAAGATACAAGGGGATTTGCCTGAACAGAGTAAGAAGGAAATTTTATATAAGTTACTCAATGTCTTTCAGATATTTTGGGTCTGATTTTCAAGGGTTGGGGTGCAAGGACTGAATCTGCAACGCTGCCCAGGAGAATGCGTGTGCTGTTTACGTGATGCAGGTTAATTAAACAAACAGGAGTTATTCATAACAACTCCGCATGTTACTGAATAAATGTTATATAGCTGTACCTTAGGTATGAATGTTCTGAAAGAAAGTATTTCCACCGAGGCGTAACGGCCAAAGTGGGAGCCTCCTGTCTACTAAAAGGTAGTGAATGCATGTAGAAAGGCAGCTACGGATTGCCTGTAATGGTGAAGAAAAGGCCACGGTGAATCTTTTGCTCTGAAAAGGTATTTGTGCTAAGATGTTTCCCAGAATATATCTGAAAAGCTTATTCTGTAGCATTCCACTGCAATAGTAATTTACTGGAGTTATGATTGTATCCCTGCAGAGCTTTGTTTGATCCAAAACACACAGCAGCTACCAAGTACTCTTCTGTAGAGTGCATGCAGCTATAAGAGAATGACGTTTGAGTTAATTAATCTGTGGAAATACTGTTAGAGAGAAAGAGACTAATGTTGAGGACTTGACAGATTCTACTTGCTTTCCAAAAATACTTTCATGACAAAAGATTCCAGCAACAGGCATCAGTACCAGCAAACCACCTTGCTAATCTGTGCTGTTATGTTTCTCTGCATTTGAAGAGCAATCAGGTATTTTCTGTTGGAATGACCCTCATTTTAAATTAAGGACGACAAAATAAGAACAAAAATAAAGCTCTATCAGAGAGAAAGAGTGCATTTGTTTTTTCTTTACAGTCTTCACTCACATGAAATTAAAATGACTGCTGGTCTCTGTAGACTACTCCAGCTTTTTTGAAGCTTAGGTCACAACAACAGCCGTAGCACATATAGGTATCTAACTGCAGTTATATTTGCAATTTTGTATAGATGTTTTCCACTTCAATGAGATTTTTCTCTAAGTATTGTCATCCATGACTTTATCCTCTTGACGTATTGAACCTTGAGATTGTTTCCTGAACTTGTCCCTACCCCGGTGAGGACACTATCCTTCACAGAGAGGATGTAGGAGTAGGGATGTAAGGAGCATCAGCAGCATTTCACTTTGGAATGTAGGCTGTTACTGCTACAGGAGGTGGAGGCTACTCCTGAGTGTGTGGTAAGTGTGTTTGGTGGGGCTGGGGAGTTATAGTCACTGGAATAATCTCAGACCTCAGGTCTTGCTCTTAGATGTGAAGATTTTTAGCCAGCTGTCAAAAATGACTGAACTGAGTACAAAACCAAAAACAGCTGAACTGAGAAGTTGTTCTAATCCTATTGCTCAGTCACTTATTTTATTGTGCTTAAGCTTTGTCATTTAGAAATACAGAATGAAATGGTACATCTTTCCACCGATACACACATTTAAGTTGCATGGTCCTCTGGAACTAGTAGCTTACACCATCAATTTCACACAGTCTGTAACGCAACCAGAAAGACTATGCTGGTAAACACTTGTTATTTTCACAATTTTTGAAAAAAGTTTGATTTCTGTATTCTCAAGACCAATAAGTATCAGATCCTTAATGGAAAGAAAAGTGATAAAATTCAGAAACATGTAGAACTTCAAGAAATTAACTGTGATAGAGGGACTTGCTGGACAAATTGAGAAAGCGGGTGAGGGTACCTGTCAATCATCGTCATGTATTTTAACCTATATCTATGCTGCTGAATGTGTACGCTTATAATGTGTGCTGGGCATACACAGAAGCTGTCTTTTGATCTTATGTTGGAAGAAAGGAAGAACTGGTCTTGGGCATGGAAGAAGCGTGACATACTCCAGTAGGCTCCCCTGTTTGGTCAGTGAGGCTCCGTTGATGTGGATTTTTTTTTTGGAAGCACCTGCCCCTACCCCACGATAAAATCAATCACTAGAAAGAGCAAGCCAAAAGCCTCCAGAACAAGAGCAGTCCACGTTTAGAAAATATTATGCATTAGATGGTTAAGAGGTAGTGAGAGAATCCAGATTCTGAGCGCTGACCTTATGATCTCCGCAAATGGGACCTGTGAGAAGGCTAGTTGTCATATTTTGGGAACTAGGCTTGTCAGCAGTAAGGGGTAATTCTGAATGGCAGTATTACATATTCAGGATCAATGAGCCTTGACCGGATCTTTTTCTCTCTCCATGTAATTAAAGATTCCGCACTTATCATGCAGGTTGATTTTATACTCCCCATCTTTGCACTCGCATAGAAGAGAGACGGTTTTCTGCAACGGAGTAAAAGGGTGCACCAGGTCTGTGATGGGCTATCAGGTTGCTAGGGCATTGCAAATGGAGATAGTTAATTATTTTATAAGTTGTAACTGGCCAGGAATGCATCCCTGGTGCTTTCTTACAGTGATACTCATGGAATGCCCTTTTATAAGGGCGCTCCTGAATTAACTGGGCCCTTTGGAAGTTGCTGCCTTGCGAGTTGTATCAGATCACATCTAATAAGTTGTTTCTTTTTTTCCCCTTATAACTGACAGAAAACCAATCAAGCAGAAACTTTGTATCTGAGACATAATTTCCTTCCTCTCCTCACTGCTTTCTAGGCACTCACTGGCGTTTCTGTCTTTTCAGGTAGTGCCCACAGCAATACAGCCCAATTGCTTTCCTTGCTATCCACCAGCCTTCACCAAGTACAACTGTGAAATTAGAGGCTTTGAGAAAAGATTTTAATTGCTAACATGGATTTTTCTTTTCAGGCCTCTCTGTGTTCATTTTTCTTGCTAGAGAAATTTCTCAAGGGGAGGAAAGGAAGGTAAGAATATTTGGTCTCCGTTTCCAGTGCCCAGCACGTGAAAGGTGAGACAACTACTTTACTTAATTCTTCACATGAAATCTATTAACTGCAGTGATCTTTTCAAAGAAGTCATTAAGTTGTATTATGTTAAAGCCAATTAGCATTCCAATTTGTGGTCGCTGTTTTCTGGTCTGGTATTTGGGTATTTTTCATTTTCTTTTTCTTATTTTTCCCCTAAGACATTATTCTTCCTTATCTGGTTGTGTTTTGTCTGTTTGGGTGGTGGGTTTTTTTTTTTTTTTTAGCTTTGGTTTTGTTATAAAAACATATAATAGAGAGTTTGGAATAATTAGAGAACAGAAATAAATCTAAGCTAAAAAAGCTATCTTAAACATGTCAGTGTCAGAATTTTAATTTCCCAAAGGCACTTAATCTCTGAAAGAATAAAATAAATGTCTGGCCATGGTGAACTCAGGCTCAAAAGCAGTGAGTTGAAATCCATTTACTTACACTGTTGAATATCGGTGGAACTTTGTACTGCACTATACAGCTAAGAATTCATTGTCGTGACTGTTTCTTAGCAACTTTTGCAAGAAGGCTAATGTTTTGATGCAGTAGCCTGTTGCACTTCAGTATTTTGATGTTATCGTGGTGGATTTGGCAATTTGCTAATCTTAAAAACAAAAAAAACCCTCCTCAATGGGAGAGGGTAGAACTCCGTAGGAAATGGATCCTACTTCATCTGCTGTGCTCTTCCTGTTTACCTCACTTTGTCTTTCATGACAAAGGCAAAGTTGATACTTTTTACAAGTTTGGGAAGGTATTTGCTATTCTGGAGACAATCTGAAATCTTTGGAATGACTTTTTAGGAAGCATAGTATTTGAGTATGAAAATTAAATGTGTACCTTACTTCTCAAACAAATTCTTCTAAACTACTTATTATGTCTCTGTCAACAAAATGCTTACAAGTGAGCTCAACTCCGCTATCCAAAGCATTGCTAGTATTATGTGGAGGCATGCTAAATGGAAAAGAGAGAGAACAGAGGTGTAAGTTTTGTCAAAATTATTGTGAAGAAGCTATCTCAGGTTTGAAATGGAGAGAGAGGGAGGGGGAAGAAAGAGGCATTTGTCACAGAATAGCTATCAGCCTACTGAAGAGGGAACTGACCTTTGGGATTGAGGATCCTCCTTCAAATTCTAACCCTAGCACAGGCTTGCAAGCTAAATTTTGAAACTGTCGTCTTTCTATATTTCTATCATCTAGCCATAGACCTTCTTGTGTTTCCTAAAATGGGATTGGAAAATTGTACAAGGATGAACTACCAAACACAGACTTTTCTTTGCGTATAACTGCAACCAATGCAAATAGCGTTGCAATGGGCGAAAGGCTCTGCCCTCAAATGGAGAGTATAGCAGCTGGTTTTGCACAATGTGCAGAAGCGTTTTCCTGGTGTGTGGCAGAGACATGTAGGACCTTCCTGCCTATTACCACCAGAGCACTGTAAACACCACCCGGGTAGAATGGCATGTTTTTAGATCTTCCATTTTATCTGTGGCTCTGTGAGGCTCTCTTCCCCCCCGCCCCCCTAGAAGCTTTCATAAGCTCTTCAACACTGCTGTTCCTGTTTCTTCCATTTCCAACTGGCACTTCATCACAAATGGCATTCAATACACTATGTTTTGAGCACTGTGAAGGCTAATATCAGAGAAGACCATGGATTTTATACCCAGCAGCAGTGTTCTCAGTTATTATGATGGTAGAGGCATGTACAATACATTTCTAAGTACTTCAGAGACTAAAGCTGACCCTTTCTGGGATAACTTGCTGAAAGGTCTCTACAGTGTCAGTTTGTCAGAGTAGTTTTCTTACTGAAACCTATAATTGAGAATGGGGGGAAAAAAGTACATTTTGCAGGAACTCCTATAGAAATGCAAGTACTAAACTGAAGGTAGCAGTGAGCAAGGTTGCAATTGCTAGTGGAAGATGACTTGAGAATAAATTGATTTTAAAACCAGCAGTTTTATAGCTCCCTTCCTCAAGATAATAAAGACTTGGTACAGGTTACAAAAATTCTATCATAGCAATAAAACCTTTATAAAAATATTTGAAAACATCTTATTTTTATAGAAATATAGCTGTGTAAAATCTAGTGCCAAGTGGGACATGTAACGCTAGTTCAAATGTAACATCCAGCTAACATTGCTGTCAGTGCAATGCACATACCACAAACAGGTTCATATTTTGGATCTGTGCGTGGTTTTAATTAGGTCTAACTCCAATTTTCCTACCCATCTGAGTAAATAGGTATTGCCTTGGAGTCTGCAGACATTTTTGTATGTTTTTAGGAAATGGAGTATTGTTATCTGCCACTAGTCCTGGGTTAGAAATGATTTCCTCACTCTTGGGTTCTCTTTTGCCTTTGTTCATGAGAAGTATTCAACATGACTTTCATGCATATGTACAGGAGAATCCCATATTACTCATGTTTACAGTTTAGTGTGGATGTAGGAAACTCAAATTCAAGTGCCTACACTGCCCTTCCAGCAGCAGCCCAAATCTCCATTTCTCACATCATAGGAAATGACTCTAACCCTAAATCTCCCAGTTCCTTTAGCGTTCGTGTCTCCATGGTTATGATCAGAAATGTTATTCCGGATTTGCAAAATATTTCTTTTTTTTGTTGCTCATCTGTGGAAGGGCAATGAGGGAGAATGTTCTCTGTGGGGGAAAAAAGAAAACTATTTCTGTACCTTCAATCAAGATTGGGTTCTGTGAAGATGCAGAAGCCAGTCAATAGTAATATTGAAATTCTCGTTTGTCCACTTGCTTGTTAACTTCAGCAACAACTGTGTGGTAGCAAAGTGTCAGCTGTGTTCTGCATATATCTCAACAGCCAACAAACCTTAGCGAACTTCACCACTCTCTGTTACTCAATATATTTTTAGAAGCATTTTACATCCTTCCTGCCCAAAGGAGTGGGAATCTAAAATTAGACTCCTAAATTGCTAGGGAGGTTGGGATTTCCAGAACCTTCAAGTGACTCATAATCAATTCTTATTAAATTAATTCAGACTTCTACATTTTTAATACAGGTGAGAACACTTTCAAACACTGGGCAATAAGCCAATAAATAGCGCCACTGCTTATGGAGACGCTTTTGTGGGAGAAAAAAAAGCTACTAAGAGCACAATACATTATTAACTTATAAAAAGTAGGAAAAAATCTAGTAAGAGAAAGATAAGGCAAAAAGCCCTCTCCTACAGACCGTTATGTTCAGTGTCAATAGACTACATATTGTCTAAACAAATAGGTGCTACATATTAAAATGAAAAGGATTTTCATGGAGAAGCGAGTACTCCATTTTACCTTGCACCTTTGAAAAAATCTCCAACGCTGTTGTAAGGTAGTTTCTAAAACCTATTCAGTGGAATAAACTGAAAATAAACTACATTAAGTCGGCAGTCAGGCTTCTGCACATACGTGGGAAATGTTTGTTGGTCTTTTTTTTGGTTTTCTTTTTTTTTATTATTTAAATATTTGAAGACTAATGAAGGAGTTATGGAAATGTCACCTTTAATTCAGAAAATAACATGTGTTCCCCTGAATCCCACCATCTCATGCTGAAGTTAGTTAGTAATAAGGCAGAAGCAGACTACTAAGTTGCTCTACTTTAGCATTACTATTTTGGTTTTCTTTACTCAAGGTGTTTTTCATGTCTCTGATAATAAATGGACCTTTTCCATACTTTCTCAAGGGAACGGATGCTTTCTGTGCTTTGCTGATATTGTGGAAATGTAAATGGGAGTTAGCCATTTAGTAGGATTTGCCCATCATAAGTTTGGCACCGTGTTAGGTGAAACAGCAAATCTCTAAGCATTAGCAGTTGTGTACTTTGAAATCACCCCTCTGTTTATTTTTTGCCTGGATTTTTTCAAAAAGTCATCTTTTGTACCTGGTATATGTTTTTATATTAGAAGAAACACTTAAGCAGGTGGCTAGCGACTACTACATGAAAATTATTTAACTATAATGAATTCAGTATTACAGAAACCCTCCAACTATGGTGGCAATGTGTTTTCTGTATTCAACCCTTAAATTTTAGAAGACATGAATCTGCACCTCAATTTTGCTTAAGAGCCTGATATTTTATAACTGAAGCCATTCTCTGCACTTTCTATTGTATTTAGCTTATCTTTTCAGAACGCCACGATGGTCATGCTTACAGTTCAGTAGGCAGACACTTTCTGGAGGTGACTGGGTATTTCTGAGCACAGATAATGAATTGAGGAAACTTTAATCCACGAGCTGTTGCTCGAATTCTGTATCAAGTGGATAGCTGCTGAAGCTGTGTCTTTCATGCACTGTGAACCACGCAGAAGGACCCTTTGAATAAGTTAACTTGTGTACGAGTGATTGCCTACAGCATAGCTACTTAGCAGAAGGCCAAGGCTTGCTTTCATGTTTAATTGTATTGAGAAATTGCAGGATTTCTTTCCAGTCGATTCCATCACTTCTGGAAAAACTTGTCTGTCTTTCAGGGGAAAACAGGGAAGATGGGGGAGATGCATATAAATACCAGGCTGATTTTGCCTTCAGCGTGAAGAAAAGTGGGCAGGTACTGCAGAAGCTTTCCCTTAAGAACTGAACAAACCTGCATCAAAGCTTTCTGTGGAAAAACAGTATAGGAGAAATATCAGGAAGGGGCGAAGTTGACCTTGGAATGAAATTCGACTCTGAAAACTATCTGTTTGCAAATAGCTGCTTGCATTCTGCCAACTTTTTTCTCTCGGACCATTTTCTAGGTGATGGGGATCAGTAGCACAAAAGGCATTGTCAGAATTGATTGTAATTGCCCCTTGTTAACAGTCTCAATAAGAAGACAGACACTGAATGTGCCTTAGGACTAGGTATCTCCTCTCTCCAAAGGTGGCCATCTCAGTAGATGCTGAAGAGTAATAATTTGCTGATTATGTGTGCACTATCTGATGCGATGAACAGAGCGCCTCAGGCTGCAGCTGAACAAAATGGTAAATCTGGCTTTCGAGTGGAGTGCAACGAAAAAAAACATAAAAAAAAAATTGCTCAAATGTGAAGCAAAGCACGGTATAAGCTCACTCTGCTGCCTCAGCAGTTCTTGTTCAGTCGTTTAGCGTCTGTCCTCCCACAGCAGGCACAGATTTGGCATAAGCATTGTATTGCTTGCCGTGTGGGTGGCTGGAGAAATATGTAACTCTGTGCTTGTGCTTGATCCAGGTCACATTTGTTCTGCCAGCGGGTCAGACTATACATATATTAAGTATCGATGAATGTTGAACCATGGCTTCAAATGTCCAAAACTCTTTCGCCGAAGTACTCAATTTAAAGTTTAGTAGTATTTTTTTCATTTATATAAAATAGCAGGAGCTATTTCGGTCTTGGTAACTGACTTCTCTTGCCAGATATCTTTCCTGTAGAGAAGGCCGATGAAGTTTCAATTAAAAATTGTACAAGAAGAATGGAATTTTGACTGTTAAAATTTTTAGATTTTTTTCAATGTTTTTGTTCTTCGCAACTTTCTAATTTCAGGGGAAACTTGTCCTTTTTTTCCCATAAAAAAGGAGTATGGTAAAAGTGAAAATTAGTTTCTCACGGAGTTTTAAATTTTTCTACTTCTGAAGGAAAAAAAGAAGGAATCTCAGGAAAGGAATTAAAATGCAAAGACTCTTCTTTCCCTCTACATCACACAAAATGGGGCAAAACATTAAGGAAAAACCCCTACTTAACATGCTTTTAATCTAACACCATTTCCAGCAGCAATAAGTACCTTTTGAGAAAGTTTCCATAAAACAATTTTATCTATAAGCTCTAGTTTTTGTGTTTTCTGATATGTTTCAAGAGGCGTAATTCTTTTGGTAATGCATGTTTATTTTGGACCAGAAAGTCCTGAGCTCAATTCCACTGTCCTGGATATTGTCTATTATGATCCTTGGTGAAGGACCGAAATGGAATACCACAGCGCAGTTTAGGATGTAATCCAGCAGTACCAATTCAGACAGATATTGCAAGAAATCCAACTGTAAGACTGCTCTGGCACTCTTTAGACATTTTTTGAGGAATCCAGGCCAATAGCCCTTATCTCAAGGAAAACGTTGTAGTGCATATAACTGCTGTTTGTATAAGGGCTGCCATTTTGCTCACGTAGCCAATGAGCTGTTAGTTCGTGATTCTTCAGTGTATAAACACCTTTGGGATGTGTCTGCTTGTGCTATGCTGTTCTCTTTAGTAGTTTCAAGAACAGTCTGTGTTCCTGGGAGATGATAAATGGAAACAAAAAAAAAACAACCAAGAAGTCAAACTCAACTAAATTTAGATTGTTGGATTTTGTTTTTAGCATTTCCTGGGATGGTAGATGTTGAAATTTGCCACTGGTGCTGGGGTTTTCATTTTTTCACTCTTGCTCTGATCTGTTTTCTCCAAAGTGACTCAACGTCATCAAAGATATGGTTAGAAAATTTCTTGATATTGATAGATTAACATATACTACAGCAAAAGGCCACTAGGATACTACTGTGTATCCTACCTTATTAAGTATAAGAAACATCGTGAAATCCAGGATACAATATGAAGAATAAAGTTATTCAGATGTTACAGGCAAAACCAGTGTCCTTCCAGTCTATGTTGATGTAACAGGCCAATTAATTTGATAAAATGGTGCATCATTTGTAAGGTGAGATACTTAGGGTGAGGCAATTGCGCCAATGGAAAAATTGCAGTTTCAAGGAGCCACGCACAAATGCTGTTTCAGCATATCACTAATTAGCATGCTACCTCAGGCTGTCCCGAATTAATCTCTTCTGCTGTGTGTACTGTACGTAGCTAGTAATCATGACTGATTACTGAACAGAACTGTTGCAGAACCACCGATATGGGTGGTTTATCATATCAACCATATGATAAACTTGCTGGAACAGAATGGAGAATTTCGCTGTACACGTTCTGTTAGCAGTGTAATATTGAAAAGTGTGGTCTGGAGTTAGGGCAGACTTTAGTGACTGATGGAGCTTGATTAGAAGCTGTAGAACTTTCTTTAATTGCTTTGTTTCCTTTTAATGTTAAGGTGTGACCTTTCAAATTTACTCACAAGAAAGCAGTGAGAACCACATGTGTACACAGTAACAGGAAATGTTTAAAACTTTAGTCCATTCACTGCAAATGATGCTACATGAATTTGTCTTGATTCATTCTAATTACAGACTTGAATTTCAGTCATCTGAGCGCCTTTACTGCCATGCACTGTTTCCAGGGATACATTTCCCTTGTTGGGGCTGTTCCATTTTGAATAACTAATCAAACTTCCATTGAACAAGTACTCTAACATCAATTTCTCGCATCTTAAAGTGCTCTAATCACTGTCATACAAACTCAGGCTGCCTCTTGATGTGGTTAAATGAATTTTTAATTTTATAGAGTAGAACAGATCCAATAAAGGTTTTGAGAGATCTACCTCAAAGTAGCTAACGGCCTGTTCGGCAGAGGCACCAACCTCATGTGGGAAACCCTGGCTGAAATCCCTGGTCTGAAGAGGATATATAAAAGACTTGCAGCCAGACGACAATGGCCAAGCCTTTTAGCCACTGCTTATTTTAGAGCTGGACTTTCCAGGAAGCAAATCCTTCTGGGAAAGAAGTAGCATTATATGACTAAAAATTCTGTTCGCTCTTTCAGAACCCACAATGAAACCTAGTAACTCCAAGCCGTTTTTCCTTTGCTCTCCCACCCAAAACGATATGAAAATATTTTCACAGGAATCTTCCTTTACAATCCTAATTAATATTTTGGATATTTTTTGTATATCTCTACCACTTTTACAAAACCATAATATCAATAAAAAACCCCATGTACAACAAAAATGCAGCCGTGACCTTATTTTAGATATCAGTGTATATTAATAACCATTCATACGCTAAATTCTGCTGTGAGCTCTGAGATACCGAGCAAAAAATATGCCATGGAGTATAGGTATTTCTTGTACTTGCAACTCCTACTGTGTGCTCTCGCAAAGGGCGAACAGAACTTGCCCCTGATTGCTTGCGTATGTGTAATTGCAATAGATTTTAGCTACCCTTTTGTCCTTCTGGGCTGTACCTCTGTGGTAATAAGGCCCAGGAGGGAGGCATAAATTAGCTTGTACAGCATTATGGTATCCTAATGTATGAAACAGTCGAAACCATTTTTAGCCTCTCTGTTACTCTGTGAAGTGGGAAATGTCTAAATGTTCTTCTCGCATATGTCTGGGATGGTTCTACTGTGCTTTTTGTATCAGTCAGGCTGGTTTCTTTAGTGCTTTGCTGAGGGGAGTGAATACACTGGGACATGCCAGAATAATGAGTGAGTCACGGGTTATGAGATTCGTTACATCTGTGGGTTGATTCCAGCATCACCCACCCTCTTCCCTCTGCTTTTGTGAGAGAGCATGTTTTCTTTTCTGGTGAAACAAAATCTCTTACTTTGGCTTGTCTGTCTTGAAGAATAATTAGAAAGGTGCTGGAATATATTCAGTAATTGACCTCCAATGATAAAGTTTCAACTTCAGGTAGAATCTACTCACTATATATATTATTTGGTGAGAGTTTAAAAATTACTATGATCAATAGTAAAGACTGACAGTGAGGAAAGCAAAAACCAAAAAAATAAGTAAGCAAGAGTAAATTCAAGATACTATTTGCATCGTTTTTGTGGAGATTCCAATATAAACAGGATACTCCATATTTACCTCTAACTTCTGTTTTGGCCATGGAGCGTTGCTTCAGTGGAGGCTCTAAGGGACAAAATACTTAACCGTTCACCCATCAGCACTGTGGACTATTCTTGTTCCTGCATTGTTTTCCCTCCCTCTTTTGAAGATACTTGGGGAGCTTTAGCTGAAACAGTCCAAGAAAGAGACATCTAAGCGTGGACCAAATTGAAATGGTGAGATGCAGATGGTAGGTCTACACCTCTTCTATCATGAGATTGGGTAGCGCTGATGGGATATCAGTGTGCTTGGAAAAAAGTTCTGGGGAGCCTCAGATGAGCATGATATAGCTTGTTTTAGATAGGAGTTGAAGAGGCAGGAGTAGGCAGTAGGAAAGGACAGAAGAAAAGAGTGTGCGGGCTTAAGAAAAGTCCAAATAAGTGTCAAGCAGTCATGGAGATTTGAAGGAAAGGCAAAAACTTGCACAGTACTTTGTAAGCTAGTTCACAGGAAAGCTCCAATCTGTCTAGTGCTAAGAAAGCTAGGACAAAATCCTGGTGCCAAACGTGCTTAACTGCAATACATAAGGCAACGTGGCACGGTGGTGTGGGCTGCCATGAGAGAACTTGCCCACACATAGCAGAGTAGAAGGATGCTTAGCCAGCTGCATACATTTTGTTTTCTTCATTATATAAGATGTCCTCTTTTTTTTTTTGGTTTTATTTTCATTTTTTAAGTTAATTCACTCCTCATTCACCACTTCTGCAACTGTTTCTTGCCTGAATATTGACGAGTAATGTAGAAAACACATTATGCATGCAGAGGAATATAGCTGACATTAAACTTTCAACAAGGAAAACTGTTCCACTTCAATACTCTACACCGTATTGTGTAGAAGACCAGATACTTTAGCTCCACAGGAAAAAACTGTGTAGTAGTTACTCCTAGACAACAGACCTATTATATGCCCATAATTAGATATAGTCTTTTCTGTATTTGTTATTTAATAAAAGGTAGAAATATGTGGTAATTTTGCAATAAATTAAGAGCACTCTTCACTTTGGAATGTGCAAACTTATCTTGCCCTATTTTTTACAATAATGTTGCAAGCTTCTTAGGCTCTAAAAAGGTGGATTTTTTTCTTGTAGACTAAATGATATTTTAAGCATTTTCCATACTTTCAGGGAGCAGCATTAAGAACTTTCATTTTCTAAGTGTAAAAATCACAGCAAAGGAGAGGAAAATAAAGACCTCATGAGGCAACTCATAATGACTGTCAGTGAATATCTACAGACACTTGAGTTGAGAGGATGATGGATAGGGGAGGCCAAGGTCCTAGCTTGTGAATGACACGATGTCTTGAATGAGTAATAAGCACAGCAGATAGTAGCCTCAGCTATGAAGTTAGTTAGTAACTGAATTGTGAAGGGGAGGTGGAATTAAGAAATGTATCAGGTGCTTGTAAAAAGTCTGGCAGTGCTCCAATGATTTTCTGGCTTCTAAGGGAGATGCATGTAGGTCTTAGTGGCAGGAAGATATCCTAGGATCACTAATCCTTCATTTATCACTCAAAATGTGGTACCGGTCCTGATATAGTGGCTTAATTAGAAGAGATCTGGGAAAAGTTTTTACTTCAAAACCAAAACTCCCCATACGCCACTCTACTTATAAAGAAAACCCCATAGACTTTATGGTAGTCAGAATGGATATTAGAAAGGTAGTTCAGAAACGGGGTTAGCCAAAGAAAAATCATAGCTCAACAATCTGATGAACAAATAAGAGAATAATAGCCAGGGAAGGGTCTGGCAGCAGTAGAAAGCAATGTGGAGGTAGCTATAACGCTAATGGCTTCGCTACCTCTTGCTCATTTAAGAACATTCAATGGCCATATAAATAGTAGTATGTGTTGTAAAATATTTTTTTAATCATTTTTGTATTTTTAAAGTCACTGGGGTTTGTGGGCAATGCACGTGCCCGATAATTATGTATAGCAGATGTAAAATGAGTGCTTATTTTATCCAAAGTGAACAAAGCTGATATTTCACTATCTGAGTATCTCTCGTTAACAGATAATGTCAATAGAATAGGATGTTATCACAGGATAATGGTATCCTGCTGCTTGATAAGTGCTGAGTCGAAATCACAATGTTTATTTTCAAGGCAGGGGACATTGATCCTGTGACAACTTTCTATTTCAATGACATTGTTGCTATTACGTTAGATTGATGCACTTATGACCATTTTGTTTAATGGATATTAGTTTAGTAAAGCGACAGCTGCTTATTGTGTGCCTATTCAATACACTAGATACAGTCTGATTGGCTTCAAGGAAAGAACTTGTGTGATAAGCATAAAAGGTATAGATTTTTATTTTAAAAAGGGGACTGCTCCTATGAATGAGGTGCTTAAATTTTTATTTTTATTTTTTTCTTAATCTCTGTTTCAAAAAAGATTGTTTACTTTGCAGGATTGCCTTTTGATGTAATTCTGAGCAACAACAATTTCTTCTTGGGGAAAAAAAAAAAAAAAGATAAACTAAGAATGAACATTGCTTTGCAAAACCTGATCCGCTGAATATTTGAGCCTTTCAGCTGTGAGCTTTTCCCAGGTGAAAACTGGTAATTTGTTCTTTGGAGAACAAACAAATAACGAAAATGCTTTCAGTACTGAAATTACTATTTAACTCTGGAGTAGACTATGTAACACATTAAAAACAGAGAGCAGATTAATTCCCAAGAGTAAAACAACCTTTTACTGTAAAACACTTTCACTGCAAGCCACGGAGTAAAGTTCTAGCGTGCCCTCTCTCTTTTTTTTTACGTTCTTGAATATTTTAGTGTCATTACCAGAGCTGAACTTTTAATTTTTTGTACTTTGTTTCACCTTGTAAGAGAAGGCAAAAGGCGATTTGTTCACTACAGTGAATTGTAGGCCTTGGAAGAGGTTTCATACAAACCAGGTTGTTTTGCATGGCTGAAAGACAAAGTCTAGTGAACAAACATCATTTAGCCTTCAGGAAAAAAAATATCTTATTTGAGTAGCAGCTAAGGAAAGCCCTACTTAATTTTTCAAAATTGTCATTGCTTTCCTGTGAGTAGCAGTGAAAACAAGAGAGGAAAGAAAAAGATAAAAGAATCTGATCCATGATCTCACTGTGGAAATGTTTTTCTGCAAACTATGTCCAGCAGTCCTATTGATTTTGATGAGTCAAAGTGTCTAATAATACTTTATTACACCGAAAGTAGAGTGTAGGAATGTGACCTGGATGATCTAGTGGTAAAGCAGAGGACTTAATTATTTCTATTTTCTTGTCAGTGCAGTAATTCTACACTGCACATTTATGAAAATGTGGGAGGAAGAGTGCATGCATTTGTACATGTGTGGGAGAAAACGAAGGAAGAGTAATTAGGTGGAACCTCCCCACACACAGTCAGGAAGGACAACATCATGTTACATTTTATTAAATTACTTTCTTTAGAAAACCATTGTGAAAATTTTAAGATAGCTTACTTTGGAAGGGCACTGTAATAAGCAAATTTCAAATTACAGATGTAGTTTGGATATGTGCCAACTGCAATGTCTGATGGTAATCAAAAAACTTCTGATTCAAACTATGTAAGAATGCGCTTGGTGATTTTTCTTTCAATCCAGATCAGATACTGGAAAAAGACTTTCTCATTTCTGCATTTCTTCTTACCTTTCTCCTTGAAATCTATAAAATGATACAGAAAACACTTTGAAATCTGCAGAAAGGTTGAGTTTGGTGTAAGAGAGGGATGAAGGCTGGCTTAGGTAATGTTCATACATAAATCATAAGCCAAATTTTCTACTGATAAAAGTTATTTTTTATTTATAGCAACTGAGAATGTGTCTGTATAGTTTTTTCTCTTAGATGATCTCCTTTTTCAGGTGTCGGTTATCTTACATAGCTGTAGAAAGTCCACCATTTCCTTTCAATGAGAAATCTTTTGAAGGACTGGACAATGACTATCAAGGGCTATTTTACAACACATCAGAAAGATTAAAATTCTGGTAGACTTTGGTTTGGTTTGGGCTGGTGGAGATAATAACATGAGAGCACTTTAATGTGAAAAACTAGTTTTAGAGAGCAATGGAGTTTTGAAAATCTTAAAAAAGGAGATGGCTTGGATTCAAATACTTTTAGGCAGTTAGAGGATTATTTGAACTCTTTAGTATTGCCATTTATGCATTGAGAATGATGTTAAAAACATCTCATGTGACTGGTGGCTGTATCAAGGTCTTATTCTTAGGCTGCTGCTGCTACCAATGTACAAGTACTTCTATACATGAAATTCCTATAGAAAGGATAGGGGCTATATAAAAAAAAGTCTTGTGTTTGCTCATTAAATCACCTACATTTCTTCAGACTATTAGATCTTGTCAGTCTTCCTTTGTGCCACAGAGAAGCTGTGTGAATGGAGACACATCTTGTCCACATCTCATTGTCCAAGGATACCTTCTCCTAAGAGTAAATGTGAGAGTAAATGAGTAAATGCTGAGTGAGACAGAAGTATTTCACTGCCTGAGTCTGTTTTGAAGTTATAATGGTAATTCTGGAGTGATCCAAAGAGAAAGAAGGCCTTTTCCAGACTTTCTCTAAGAAATAATTTCTGCAATATTTCTCATGACGGAAACAGGCCTTGTCTATGTTTTGTACAACAACGAAAGCAAACGACAGTGACAAAATCTCTAACTGCCCAGCATGGATTCCTGCTGTGATAGGTTGATGATCACAAGGCCCAGAAATGATTTCAGCTGTGAAATGGGGAACGAAGTTTACACACAGGTAAAAAACAGTGTCGCTTGACGGTGATTAAGAACGGTGGACCTGTTTTCATCTGCTTCACATCCTTGGAATAAAAGTGTTAGTTGAAAGCAAAGCTAAGTCGTTAGTGCCTTGGCCCATCCTGATTCCACTACTCATGGAACAATTTGTGAAGGATGTTGTAATGTGCAGAAGCTCTAAGGTGTGCAATAAGATCCACAACTTCTGTGAAAATGGAAAGGACAAACCGGAACAAAATGATTTGTGCCTTAGTCTCACCATGGACAGCCAAAAAGAGTGAGGTAAGTAAGACTTTTAGCGACTGTAACTGTATGTGTGTGAAGTGCTTGATCGTGAGCAGAACTGTGAAGTCTGAGACAATAAAACACTGCATAAAGAACCATCTGTCTAAGAAATAGTCTGCTTATCAGAGAGATGAATTAATTTACTACTGATAAAAATGACATATCAATCTAAAAAGATACCTGTCAAAACTATCTCTCTGTTCAGTTCCTTATCTGGAATACGTGCCATAACCCTACAGATAAAAAGAAAGACATAAGAGAATAGTTGGAAATTAGCCTGATTTGTACCCACATGCTTTCATTTGCGTCCGCTGCTATCAAGTGATTGACAGCATAACATAAATCAAGATTTTTTTTATATTTATTAATATAATATGAACTGCAAAAAGATTAAAGTCTCATTTACATAACCTGAGATGAAAGGAGGTGAAATATTATAATTATCTTTTCAAGCTAAATTTGCACTGCCATTTAAAATTAACCTATGCAAATGACAGGTTAAACCCCAGGAAAGCGCCAGCTCTGTTTGAAAAAAATACAATCAATTTCCAATCATGAGTGTGTTTTTATGCTAGCCGTTCAATTAGTCGCTTGGATCCATAAATACATACCAATATCGTGAAAGTTATTTATTTTTTTGACTTGTTTTGTTCTTGGCTTTTAGCCCCCAAAAGATACTCAGGTTGTGAAGTCTGCATCCTTATTTGCATTGAGTAGCACTCTAAATACTACAAGGATTATCTACACAGTAACGTGATGTGTTGCTTAGCCTGAGTGAAGGTAGTTAAGCAGAATTATGTTCACAAGTGAGCTGAAAATCTATATCTTTTACACTTCATAGGTGTATGGGATGACTTTGGAAAGACTTGCGTGAGAAAGAAGGCAGTTTTTTAAAGGATCCCTCTCATGTTGTGAATCAGAGAAGAAGGAAGGGATGTATTTGTATATATATAATTTTTTTAAATTTTTTTTCCCCTGCAGGTTCAAGAACATATCAACTAAGGAGGTTCATTACGCCTTGGTTTATACATAGTCTGAAAGTATTTTCAAAAAAGAGAGCCTACATTCCTGTGTAATTCCTCCCTAGCGTGGGAGGAATTTGAATACAGCGGCAGGGACAGACAACTGCCCTTAGTAAACTGACATGTCTGATCAGGTGGATCCAAGAAAATTGAGTACATTACATGAGCTATGAACTTGGCCTTTGTCATGTGCTCTTAAAGCAGATATTTCACACTTGGCAGTTGGTGGCCTCCCTGATCATGGCCAGCCTCAATTTTTCATTAAGGGTGAATAAAGAGATGGAAATCTCAGTGAATGCAGACCAACACCTTAATCAGTGCAGCAGGGCTTCATGGGAAGGAGGACCGGACTGAGATGGAAGCTCATTTGTATGTATGAGGGAGGACCGTGCCTGAGACTTCTGGGTCAGAAAATTATTTTCATTGCTTCTGCAGAGAAAATAACCCTGCAGGGGTTCTTGTCTGTCGTACTGGTAGTGTCTGCAGAAATTAAGTCAGAGCCAGAGACGTTATTGCAAAGCGAAAACCCCCAAATTTCCCAGTTGAAAACTGTTAATTTTTCAAAATCTGAGGTGGGTGGAATTTGAAAGTTGTGTAAACAGTTGATTTTTGTTTTGGCAGACACTCTAAAACACGTAGTTCTACGGGCAATGGAGCAATGGGTTTATGATGAATTTATGTCTTACATCTCTTACGACACCTTCCCATCCCACCACAAGAACCTCAAACTCAGCACTGAGATATTTCTAGGTCTCTTCTGTGTTCCTTGGGACCATCCTCATACTGCTGTCAGTCCTCCTGAATCTCAGCCTGCTTTCTGGATTACTCACTGGGTGAGACAGTGTACGTGGTGTGGCTGGTCTAGAGCACACCACGTGCAAATTGACCGGATTGTAAATATGTGTTGACCAGCCCAGCAGTGGCTGTCAAATACTACGTTCTCATTGCCTTTTCATCAATGGAAGTACTAATATGGTCTCTACCATCTCCTGAGACACCGATTTTCACAAAAGTCACGTAGTAGCTTTGAACTCTGACTGTCAAATTTGATAGAAATTAGTCAACGAGAGAGAGGAATGTCTGACACCCTGTGCAGTCATGTCAGATGTTTCCTTGCCAAATCAGACTATAAAATTAAGGGGAAGGGAAGGGAAATAGAAAGGGAGAGAATTATTCAAATAGTAATGAATGGAATATTTCTTGCTGAAATGAAAGACTGAAACATTTCGTTTAGTTTGACACAAAAGGTTCCATTCACCGTGAAATAAAATATTTTGTTCCGAGGCACTTGTGAGAAAGTAAAGCAAATGAAAGACTAGAGTCAAAAGCTGACAGAGGAAAAACCTTACCCTTGCAAAACAAATGCTAAGAGCTAACCATACATAGCGTTAGAGATCTGATTTGCACTACTTCTATATTTGGAGGGGGATTAACTCCCTATTTTCATATGGTTTTGACACTGCTCAACTATCCACTCCTTTTAAAATATCTGAAATTCCTCTTCCTTTAGGTCCACTTTTAGAAGATGCTTTCATGGTCACAATGGGTACACATTAATATGCACATGACAGAGAGAGAAAGAGAGAAGATTAGTTTATAAAAAAACTAAAACAGTGTCTGCAGATATGGAGAAGAAATGAGAATATTTCTACCTACCAGAAACATTGTGTTTGACAGCCAGGCTCTCCAGCCTGAATGAATATACATATAACTGTAGGGAGAGTTGGCTTGGTGTGGAGGTTAAGGTATTGTTGGCCATCTGAGAATTTGTATCAGGTGCTGAGCATTTATGGACAAGCATTTATCATTTAGGACTACCAACAACATAGTTCTTACTCTGATTATTTTTGACACTCGGTTATCAAAAGTTTCTTTGCACTTCTGATCTTAAAACTTAGAAACAATCACCTGAGGTGTTATAGTACTGAGGTGTCATACTGATTTGTTGGTACTTTTATATAAAGTGTCTCGGGCCAGAGGTTACTGAGTTGCTGGTGGCTAGGTTTGAAGAGGTGGGAGGAATGCCCTTTGAATTTCTGCTTTAGCAGCCCTGGAATGCTGAAATGCTCCACCCTGACTCCAGGTCTTGGGAGGGTCAGGTGAAACTAGCTTTCCTTAAGAAGCTAAAAGATAAAGATAAAAAGATTTAGTGGCTTGTATAGTTCATTTGCCCATGGGAGGGGGCAAAGAAAGGGCAACTGCAGGTGTTAGCCTGAAACTCCCAGCTGGCCACCACAGAGAATAAGGGAATAATTGCTTCTCCATACCATTACCCAGCGAGAAGGGAGCTTTCCTTAGAAGTTTTTACTAAAGAGAGTCTTTAGCACATCACATTAAAAAATATCCTGCTGAAAGTGGAGTTTGTGTGTAATGGTGTCAATAAGAGTTTTAATGTCATTTATTTAAGAACTTCTGTGATGTGTGGCCACTTTTACTGTTTTCCTCTGGAAGGACAAATGAGTCCACACCAAAAATGTGCATCTGAATATTCCTTTTCCTAGGATATGTTCTGTTCTGAACCCAATCTGTTTTTCTCTGGCTTAAAATGAGATGAATTAAGTCACTGCCTAAATATAAGTGAACTGTGATGCTTTCAAAGTCTGAGTTCCATATCTTCTTATCACTGATCTCTGATTGGTTTGATGAAATGATCTTATGATGCTTTTGTGTCACGTCTTTTATCTTTTTTTTTTTTCCGTGTTTAATCATTGTTATGTTGAAGAGCTTTTGGTGAATATTAGACTTTATAAGATGGCAAATCCAAAATCCATTCTACCCCAGACAACCTGGAACTCAAAAGTCTAAGTTTTGAACGCCTTGCACTCCCAGAATGCTACATTTTTCAGTCAGCAGTCTCACTCTGTGCGCTCATGACCACGATACAGTGGTGGGCAAGGTGCCCAAATCAACCTTGAATGTGTTATGTCATATAGCCTAAAAATTACAGGTGGTATAATGCTGTGCTCTGATAAAGCTAATATCTTCTGCTGATAATTAAATCTGTGCTTGCCATTGTTTTTTAGAAAGACTATGAAAAGGCAAGGTGCACCTTGCATATAAGAGTTGTTTATGTTCTCTGAGTGTTTCACGAATATGTCTGTTCCTTCCAGATTACAAGTGTCTTGCATTTAGCCAGACTGACTAGAGCAAGTGAAAGAAATATGGACATACTCAAATTTAGTGTGCGTGTAGCCATCAACCTGATTATATGGCGTACTTCCCAGCTTTTGAAAATCGAACTGTTCTTCAGAAAATGGTATCAATCAAGAATCAAGTCCTCTAGTGCCTCTTAGAGGCATACCAAAATGCGAAGATACTGAGCTGGATTGTACATTCACGCTGTGTCTTCATCTTGCTTTTTACGTCTTTTCTAATGAGTAAAAAGACCTACTCTCCAACAACATGCACAGTGCAGCCTATGCCTAAGTGCAGCCTGCCTGCAAGCTTTGAGGTACCTATCTGCATCATTTGCACGAGTTAGAGCTTTGGGAGGGAACAGACTTTTTTTTTCTCCAAAGGAATTTGAAAGACTAGAGAAAACTGGAATACTTAGTATCTGTCCTCATCATTTCCTACTAGCCCTTTGGGAAATGCTGTCCTTAGGGAGTAATGCCAGCAGACTCCTTTATTCCCTTACAGTGTGCTTGTAAATGACCGAACCTTGCGCAAATAATCAGAGTAAGGAAAAATGATCCTTACCAGCAGATGCTGCAGTAAATATAACAAGTGCAAAAATTTCCCCCAAAGTGGGAGAGTTTGCTTGTGTGCATTCTGTGAGCTCTCTGCATTGCCAAATTTTGTTTATGTTGAATCGGTTGTAAAGAGTAACAGTGAAACCACCGAAGAACTGACCAACTGGCATGGTGGTTTAACTGCAAATTTAATTTATAATAGGTTGAAACAAAATTTTTAATTTTATTAAAACAGATAAGAATATTCCTTATTACTACTTAAGCATCAAAATTACTTACAAATTGCATAGAATTTCCCTTTTCTTAGTGACTTTTTTGCTTAGGGTTAATTTCTAAAAGTCTACATTTTGTTCTGTCGGTAGTCTGAAAAATTTAAATTCTGAATGTATCTACAAGAATGATCATAGACCATCAGCAGCAAAGGAGGAATACATTCTCTGGGTTATCACTTTAGCACTGTGTACACAATATGTCACAGTCTGAAACTTTCAGATTAATTACTAGTCCTGGCGATGCTGTATGCGTTTTGTTGCCCTTCAAGCTTGCAATTAATATTCAGACAGTTGTGAAGGGAGGATAATTTGGTGATTTTCAGTTTATTCTTCCAGGGAATAAACAAGAGAAGAGAAGAGAATACACATTTCTCTTTTATTGCAGCTCAGAATCAGTTGATAAAGTTCTGGCTGCAACTGTACACAATCAATGTCAGTTAGAGTACAACTTTATTAAAGTTTTTTTGAATTTACATAACTTTCAGTGCCATTACATGTATAATTTATCATGACGATGCAGTATCGTTGTAGGGTATTTATAAGCTTTGTGCAGTGGGGCAGAATTTCAAACTTGGTCCTTCATTAAATTTTAATTCAATAACTTAGCTAAACTAGGTGAGCACTGATAGCAAGAACACCAAGAGCTTTACCAGTCCTTTAAATGAAAATGCCCTCTGTGTTCAGTGCCTCTGCAACCCTGCGGGACAAAGTTTAATGTGCTCACAAAAATGTGTTTACCTTCAGCATGTTCACTAAGCTTTTCTTCCAAAAACATATTTACCAGCCTATGGTATGAGGTTACAGCCAAATGGGTGCAGATTTGAAGTATTTCATTAAAAAAAAATTAAAAAAATCATGGGGATTTTGCTGTGAAAAGAAAGTGATGAGGAAAACCTGAGTTTTTTCTGTGTTTGCCAATTTTTTCAGTTCTTATCACTTTGCTAGCCATAGCTCAAATAAGATCTGATTAAGTGGAAAAAGTAGTGGAAAACAATTTCCACTACTGCTAATCAAATAATGACAAAATTAATTCAGAAGTCAAGCATGGTTGTGAAAATAACTTCAGTTCCTGAGAATAAAGCCTGGTGGAGTGGGGCAATACCTGAAAATCCGTCAGTGATTTTCCTGAGATTAAAAAAAAAAAACAAACCAAAAAAACCCCCCAAAGTTAAATCCTGATCCTGCAGTAAAATCCTTTGCGTACTGCTATCGAACCCCAGTAGTGATATTGACAGATTTGTTTCAGGACTTGAGATGCCCGTTCCATCTAATGAATTAATGGCTGACTATTTTTTTTCCTCCCATTGGTGATATGGGTGACCATCCCTTAGTTGGTACATCCCTGTCTGGCAAAAAGCAATTTTAATATCTCATCTGTATTTTGTTGTACAGCTGCTGGTCGTCTCAATTAGCAGGCTCTGAGAGAGAAGCCATGAGCTAGTGCAACACTTCCAACGGAATTGCCAAGTTTTGAGTTCAATAAGTATCATTCCAGTGATGCCAGACACTTTGCTCTGCAAGTGATACCAAAGGAGGGCTTGGTGACGCTGGGAATTCAGCTCTTACTTTCTTTAGCTGGACGTCCAAAAAACATTGCCATTTGAAAATTTGTGCCTAATTCTTTCCACAAATATTCTGGCTCCTAAAACTATACTTTCTGTATTGTTTTACAACCAGGGACGCTTTAGGAGGTTAGGTTTTGTTTTCTGTGTAGAAAAGATTATCTGTTTCCAATGTTGCCTCAATATCAATGAGGATTCAGGGTTCGTTATTGACATACACATCATTGGAAAGTGCTGAGAATAAGAGATAAAATAACGCATCTTATACCCATTGAAATAAAAAAGTCAATTTCTATTCATTTTGATGTGTCCTAGACAAAGCTTCAAGTGAATGAAAGATCTGTTCCATTCTCTTTCAGTCATACTTGGTCTCGGTCACTGGAAATACTCTTTCTGTATTCAGTAGACTTCTTAATCTCCCAGAAACGTGAATATTCTTTAGCCTGTGATACTACTCTTGTTTACTAATACATGTAATTTTTCACATAAAATACTCCGAGATTATGTAGAATGTTAAATACAAATAATGCTATTCTGAGAGCGAAAGAAAATGAAAAAAAAAATGTTTAAACCTCTCTGCTCTCCACCCCCAAACCTCCCCCTTCGGTGCTAGAAATAGAAACTGTGATGAGAAGCGACATTGTGGCTTTGAGACTTTCTTTGGGCTGCAGACAAAAAAGAACAAAGTTAACCTTGTTATATTTTTCCTTCCATAGCCTGAAAAAGGCCACATGGCTGAGGTTTCACTTCTCATTTCTATTTCCAGGGTATATTTTCTCATCCTCTTCATAAAGGAATGGATTTTATAGCTACGTGTTGATCCAGCAGCTGGTTTGTTTTTTAAATGAAAACGTTATCTGTTTATTATTCAGATACCAATTTTAAGCAGTTTTGCTCAGCATATTTGAATTCAAAATCCTATTAAAGATGCAATATTCCTCCGCTACTTTGTCCCCCACTGCGCTGACATTGAGTTTCTCCACTTTAAATAGAAATATAATATTGTATATCTGTTCAGGGTGATGTAATTTCCAGCATTGAATTACCAGTCATTGGACAGGCTGTTCACCTTCCTATCATGGAAATTTTGTATTCGTACCCATTTCCCTCCACATTTACAAAGTGCATTATTGGTCTGGCTATCTTGCAATTGCTTTACAGAAGCACTTTCTTTTTAAATCTAGAAAACTTATCCCTTTGCTTCCTACCATCTGATGGAAGTCATGAGAATTGCTGAGTTAAGATAAACACCCTCATTTTGTGGTGGAGAGGGGAGGGGGATGAGAAGCAAAATGTTAATTTGTTTTAAAGTGAAAAGTACTGACCCATGCACTGAAGATAAGCATATCTAATTTTAAATCTTCCATATCTATTGTAATGTCTAATTGCATAGTTAAATGAGCTGTAAAAGCAGAAATGCCGCTGTAACCTCTAAACAATTTTACACAGTTCTAGAACATTTGAGATAACAGAAGAAAGCTTAAAAGAAGCTTTTTACCTCTAGTAATACTAGTACTTCAGAGGACAGAGTTTATTGAACAAGAGAGGCTTTCTGCTTGGACAGCACTTTCCCGTTACTCTGGACACGCTTTAGATTTAAGGAGGCAATTGAATACATCATGTGGGCTACGAACACTCTAAAAAGGTCCAAAAACATTAGTGGATGTGTCACTCAGTGCTCAGTTCTCATCTCGGATTGATGCAATGCTGGAATAACTTGATTGGCTTCAGTAACTTTATTCGAAATTAACATAATTGCTATCATAATTATTTAGCCTACAGAAGCATCTGGAGCCCCTAACTAGGTCAGGGCACAATTTCGCTAGGCTCTCCGCATTACACATGCACATACACAGATTAATGTGTCAGAGAACTTTATCTGTAGACTGTTTCTATCTGAATACTTCGCTTGGGGCAAACTAAAACAACGGAGAGGTGAATCCACTAGTCTGAGTGCTAGCCTCTGTCACTGACTTCAAGGAAATTCCCATAGACTTCCTGTGCCTCTCTTCTCTCTCTAGAAAATGCTGATGGTAGTGCTTCTCTTGTTTTATGAGAATACGTGCATTTAAGATTGTGAAGTGCTCAGGCACCATGGTAATGGGGGTGTGTAAACGTGGTGAATGGACAAGGTAATCTGCATCCAATTGTTCATGCTTTGTAGCCCTTAATGACAGATACTTCAGGGGAGTTGCTTGTATCCTGAAGATGAGCTATGCAAGAATATAAGATTTTTGACTACTGAGGGGTAAGAGGAAAGTATCAAGTAGCTGTAAAATAATACCTTTCCTGCAGACTGTAAAAGAAGGCAAGTTTAATAGCAGCAATGGTTGTTTCAAAGGTTAAATGAAATCACAACACTGTCTCTACAAAGCGGGAATCGCGTACACGCTGTATAGCGCTTCTTGTGTTTCCTGTAAATATAAGGTGTGACTTTTTGTTTCTACTCAAAAGTCTGAGTCTAGTGATGCTGTGGGCAATAAAATATTTCTCTAAAAGCACTTTATGTATTGTTCCTTACCTCTGCTCTATCTGAATTGTCCTTAAAGTAGCTTGTTTTGCCTAGGAAATGGAAAGTACTGGGACAGGAGCTGTGTGGCACCGTCATCAAATTAATTTGGGATTCTGAAGTATCTTAATGTTCTTAGGGTGACTGGCTTCAGTGGAGCTAGGATATAATTTCAAGACATTTAAAGATGACCTAATTAAGCCTTCTTTTTATTTCCCAAACTATCAGGAATGACAGACATTGTCAGAGAGAACTTCACAGATTTTATGCTTTCAGGGCCTGCCACTTTTCACTAGTGAGGAAAATGAGTTATGTAGAGAAAAGAATTTATTTACCACTTTTTTTTTTCACCAAGATCAGAAGGATTTCAACCAGCTCTTCTGATAACACATCTTAGTACTCCGCAAGATAGTGACACTTACGTGACCATCACCAGAGTGACCAAATACGTTATGATGACTCTTCTGATACCTGGGAAAGTACGAAAGTCTTTTTATTTGCCTTTTAGTTATGGGGAATTCAGACTTAGAACAAGTTGCTTAATAACTTTCTGTAGCAGTACTCGCCCACGAGGGATCTGGGCCCAAATGAATTTGTTCCCTAAGCAGACAGAAACCATTTGGTAAATGAGAGAATGGAAATTAGGTCCTTCCAAATTTTCTGCTAGTGCCTCTTCTCTGAGTAGTTTTTTTGGCTGCAGGCTCTTCAGACAGTTTAAGTTAAACTCGGGATGGCCCAGTGCTGTAATAGAACGGTTGGATTTACAGGAATATGCTCATGCAGCAAAAGGACTGAATAGTGTTCTGTGTCTAGATTAAATTTTTAAAGAAGAGCCTTAATATTACTATGAACACACACCTTTTTTTAATTTCTGGCTTGCCTGGGACTCAATGGCAAAACCTGCGAGTGTTGGTTTTGGTTTCCTTTTAACTTCTTATAAAAGGAATATCTTCCTCACATCTTTATCAGGGACTGATCAGTCTGTATTTTAAATGCTTTAATACTTTCTCAGTATCCTCTTAGAAAGCGTAGTGTAACAGAGAGAGCTCTTGGGATTCTCCATCCAGGACAGACTTGCATAGCTTGTGCATTCGTGCTGCAGTGGTGGTAGTTTTTTTGCTTGTTTTCCATCATGACCTAGATGTCTGCAACTGTAATTTTGTAGAAAAATATGTGACTAATAGCGTGTCTCAGTATTATATAATCAAAAGTCATGCCTTCTTGAAATACTAGTGTCTTTGAGGGTACTCCCTTCTGAATAAACAAAATGCTTTGGCTGTGAATTTCCAAATATCATGACTTTCATGGGAAAGATCGTGCGTAATCCATCTTTAGCAAGCCATATGGTAAAAGATTAATGGATTATTTGCTTTGAGAACAGCAGAAAGAAATGTAGGACTCTGCTTTTAAATTTGTCAGACACCTAACTATATAATTGAGTTCAAATGTGAAAATGTCTTAACTGCAATTGTTCCTTGACAGTTGATTTCTCAAATGAGGGAGACTTATGCAGTTGATCTACAGAAGACCAAAGCATTGGCTTACTGTGCCATATAAAGTGAGCATAAACGTTTTTGCATCGTGTCAAGATGTTTGTGTCACTGGTTTTACTTATGCCACTGTTAATAATGTACAGTTGTTGTAGTTAGTCGGTGTTGGAAAGGATAAAATTAATGCTATTAATTCAGCTACAAGGTTTGTGGATCTGTGAGCAATTGAGCAACGTAACTAGGGGTCACTACCTGGATTAATGATGCTTCATGTCTTGAATTGATCATATGTAAATGTTAATCAATTCCAACCAAATGCCTGATGTTGGATCTTTCATTTTTTTCAATTTGTTATTTGTCAGTAGTATGAAATCAAACAAAGATATTAAGCTCCCATGTCAATTAAAATGCTGTTGCTACCATAATTAGCAGCTGCTTCTTTTGATGACAAGTTTAATTAGAAATATCTATACTAGATTTTACACAAATATGGCAAGTTGTTCTTGATCAGTTAAAGTAACTCTGCATTTCTCCTGTATTTTTACTAACAGATAGCACCCCAAGGCTTCAGTTATCATCTTATGTGACCGGCAAGGAAACAGGGATGAGTGACTTAGAGGACAAAATGATTTACACACTGATACAGAAGACTTTTGAGAAAGAACCAGAGGATGGCAATGTCAACTAAAGGTCTGATGCAATGCCATTCAGGTCAATAGGAAGATAACCTTATATAAATTCCCATTGAAAATGCTTTCTCTGCACTTATTAAAACACCTGCTTTTCCGATATTGAATGAGAATTGTTACAGACCAAGTACTCCTTTTGTGTGTGTGATGCTTATTGGACAAGGAAGATTGATTTGCCTTTCTCAGTGTCTTTACGTTAAAATGATTTTTTTTTTTTCCCTCTCTAATCTCTTTTCTGGCACAAAATTTTGTCTAGTCTTGGACAAAGCATTTAACCCCTTGATGCCTTGATCATAGCTTTCCAATCATTCTTGGACACTTGTATTTGTATCTGAAATATGAGATTACAGGGTGACCATATGCCCCATTGTTGTGGTGTTATATAGTGACTTCCGTACTCCTGATGGTGTCAATGACACACAGTGTCCTCATAAAATGTATACGCGAGGATAACATTAAAGGATGTAGTAACAGGGTTGAAACAAACACTTCCAGGAAAGCATTGCTTTTCCCTTTCCTGTAAGTGACTAAAACAGCATTTATTTCTGTTCTCTGGTTTTCACTGGATGTCTGTTTATTCCTATACAAAATGGTATGAGCAGGGATGAGGAAGGAAAGATTTTATACCTGGGTCATAGAATTCAGAGATGGAGAAGACCTATTTTGTGCTGTAGTCCTTCTTCCTGTTCTGGATAATTTCTGTGCAAATACAATTTTCTCTCATTGCTTTCACCTGCACCAAAATAGTATATAAACACATGAACTGGAGTTAATGTTTTATCCTAGAGAGCTCTGGGTGCCTATGACAGCAATGTGAGAAGCTCATTAAAGAGGTCTGTGAGTGTTGTACCAGTAGGATTGTACTGATGACACCTGCTTCTTGTATAAAGTAAGATTCTTCTTCTGGTTGGATGAAACTGGTTGTTTTTATTACCTGTTGATTGTTGAGATTCATCTCTCCTGAGAAGGACAGTTGCTTTTGTATAAGAGAAACTGCTGAAAGCAAAGACAGTCTGTCATTATGTTACCTTTCTGCACTTTTCTTTAGCTTCTTGGTTCTAACGAGCTACTAAAACGAAGTCTTAATTACAGTAGCCATACAATATGTTGGTTTTATTTCCATTATGGAATCTCTGGTTTCAGTTACCTAGATTTTTTTCAGTAGACTCAGTACCAAAATTACAAGTTTGGCTTGGTAGTTATTAAAAAAAACCCCAAACTTGTCCTCTAACTTCATTGTATGGTACTACAAATTCCACAAACATAATTGCAAGAAAAAATTGTACAGAAATTGTACAGAGATGGTCCTAGACATGAGAAAACTGCATGAGCTCTCTTTCTGGAATGCAGGAAGTTCAGTGAAATAGGCAGAAAGGACTTTACAACTTTTCTTTATTTTGGGGGAGTGGGGGAGGCTGTTCTTGTACTTTTTTTATTTTCATGGTTAGGTTAATATCCACTGATTCTATCTTTTGACTGCAGCTGCTTCTGCCTAAAGTAAAAGATTTTACTCTGCCATCTGAATACCACTCTTAGGGTCTTCTTCCCCCTCCCCCAAAAGCACTGTAAAAAACCTATCTCTGAATTTAGAGAGAGATCATGCTATTTCCCACCCCCCACAGTGTTTTTAGAAACTTTATTAAAATAATTTGCAAAAGGCAAATGTTAGAATTCTTCTGACTCTAAGAATAATATCTAGTTGATTTTGCGCTTAGTATTTCAGCATTACGACTTCTAAGGCATACTTCTCATTACCATACTAGGGCATGTTACAGAGTTCAGTGACCAGAAGCGCCAAGAAGTAATTAAAAAAAAATCTCAAATGATATCTAATTAAAAACTCTTTCAGGCAAAATGAATTAAACTTAGCCTTAAAGTTGCTTATTGCATCCATCTTCCTGATGTCTGAAGGAGCCGAGTTGCAAAGGTGAGTAATATAAAGGGCTCTCGCAGTAGCTAACTTCAGAAATAGAGTAATCAACAATCAGCTGGAATTACAGAATAATCACGAGTGGTGAATTACATCATCAAATCTCTTGGCTTGGCAAGAAACATTAAAAATAGAGAGTTTAATTGGCTACCAAATCCTAACCATAGATGTTTCTGTGGTGGATGATGGTGTTGTATGACATTAATCGGGCCCTTGGGTAGAAGCCAACGCAAGGTATTAAGAGGAGGGCTAATACACTGGGATGGTTTTTGCAGGTCAGCATTTTTGCTGTAGCATTTGGAATTACCTGGTCTCTGTTCAGCAGAAAGGCAGGATGAACAGCAAGCAGAGAATTATAATAATCAATCTGCTATGCAATCAAAAGCAAAAACTGAGCTTTGTATAGACAGAGTCGATTCAGTTCAGCAGCATTTCTTGGCATTGTAATGAAGATGCTCAACAGAGAATAATCTCCAATAGCTGCTGTTTTTAAGCCTGATTGATCAGGTTTTTTATGAAAAGAACCTGAATAAAGTGATCTATAGATACTTTATGCCCAGAAACTAGAAGCTGGAATTTATTCATACCTACCATAGTTTTCCCATTTTCACATCAATGAAAAAAACCAAGAACGCAGCACAGAGTACTAGAGGCAGACAGAAATTTTCCAGCAAAGTAGTGTATTAAAAAGTTGTATATCTGGAATTGGAATGGTTCAGTGCTCCCCTATCCTGTGTTCAAGCATTTTTACATCAAATCAGAAGGATGGCTTTTACAGATCACTGACTTGCTATTTTTGTTTCAAGACCTTTAAGCTTCTAGAGATACCAGTATTTCCACCACACACACAAAATAGCTATGTAGTTAAAAATTCTGAATTTTCATACTGCTTGTCTGTCTCAGTGTCTTTCAAAAAAAAAAAAAAGAAATTCAGACTGAGATCAGCTGGGGATGGAAAGAAGACTTTAACTGTGTAGAAAAAGGAACTGGAAGGTACAGATAATCCAATTCTGGACTCTGAAACCATCCTGATGTCTCACCGGCAGCAATAATTCTCTTCTCTGCAGTGCTGGTTTAGTCTGATAGCCTGATCAGGCCTTTTTGTCATATGACATCCTAATATGCCTTCCAGTCTTTCTGCTTGAAAATCTATTTACCTCTCTTCCCTTCATCCCATCCCAGTACCCCATTTTTTCTGGCTGCTTCCCTACTCTTAATGTAACTCTCAAGCAATGTGCCTGTTAGATACACATCGTGAAAAGCTATGAATACAAATTCCCATCCATTCCTGCAGCAACAAGAACGTAAGGTATTCTTGGAAACCCAGTTCAGAGTCACAAAGCTTAAATCTCGAAAGCAGAATTTAGTGACAGCGACAAAAAGGAGTCAAAGCTAGCTGGTGTGGCCAAATTGATGACCACTGAGTTAATTGTTTAAAGAAGCGGTGGCTTTGTTGTCTGGAGTGTTTGGTAGCAGTAGTTCATAATAATACTAGTTTTTATATCTGCATAAATTATCTATGTGTGAAGAAGATTATCTGATATTTACCATTTCCTGTTCTTCAGTCACCAAGCTGAGTGGTGTTGTTGACATGCCTGAGGGGTGAGAAGGACCTGGGCAGGCTCAAGAAGTGGGCCCATGTGAACCTCATGAGGTTCAATGAGGCCAAGTGCAGGGTCCTATACCTGGGCCAGGGCAACCCCTGGTATCAATATAGGCTGGGGGATGAAGGGATTGGGAGCAGCGATGCTGAGAAGGACTTTGGGGGTACTGGTGGATGAGAAGTTGGACATGAGCCGACAATGTGGACTTGCAGCCCAGAAGGCCAACCGTATCCTGGGCTGCATCAAAAGAAGCATGGCCAGCAGGTCGAGGGAGGTGATTCTGCCCCTCTGCTCTGATGAGACTCCACCTGGAGTACGGCATCCAGCTTTAAAGTCCTCAGTACAGGAAAGACATGGACCTGTTGGAGCAGGTCCAGAGGAGGGCCACGAAGACAATCAGAGGGCTGGAGCACCTCTCCTATGAAGACAGGCTGAGCGAGTTGGAGTTGTTCAGCCTGGAGAAGAGAAGGCTCCGGGAGACCTTATTGCAGCCTTCCAGTACCTAAAGGGGGCCTACAGGAAGGATGGGGACAAACTTTTTAGCAGGGCCTGTTGTGATAGGACAAGGAGTAATGGTTTTGAACTAAAAGAGGGAAGATTTAGACGAGAGATACATTAGAAATTTTTTATGCTGAGGCTGGTGAAAAACTGGAACAGGTTGCCCAGAGTGGTGGTACATGCACCAGCCCTGGAAACATTCCAGGTCAGGTTGGATGGGGCTCTGAGCAACCCAATCTAGTTGAAGATGTTGCCTGCTCATTGCAGGGGGGTGGACTAAGTGACCTTTAAAGGTCCCTTCCAACCCAAACTATTCTATGATTCTAATCCTTAATTATTTTTAAAAAATATAAGTAATTCATTATCCTGAGATGTATGGACAAATTACACATTAGGGTTATGGAACATAGTTCAGCTCCCTTTCTAAACATCATTAATTTGATAGTTATTATATAAATACAACGAATAAAAATGATTAAACTCTGAATAGATAGAAAATAATAATAAAAAAGTATATTATATTCACTGAATGACCCACTACCAAGAAATTCTTCCACTGTTATGTCCAAGAATGGCCATCCATGACTTCATATGCTGCAGAAGACAAACTGTACTAACATTTAAAAACGTTATTTTTTATCATTCTTTAGTGAGCACTTTTAGGATGCCACTGTTTAATTAATTGCTGTAGCAAATGCCTTGCTACTTAAACACTATGGCCAAGAGAAGTATGCAGACTTCGGGAGCCTGGGGACAAAAAATGAGCCTTGCAGCAAAGCCCCCACTGCAGTGAAGACATATAAATTAAAAAGATTAAAACTGACTGCTTTGGGCAGTGTAGAGTAATGATTTTTAGGCCAACACAAGATTCCAGATGCTCCAGGAGAATCCCATGATGAGCAATGTCAACTGATGTCAAACGCTACTGAAAGATCTGAGATAATAAATGTAGCAGTGCCAGTTGGTGTAGAAAGCAGGTGGTTAGCCATGTTCCACAGGGCAATCTCTGTGCTGTGAAAAATCCTGAAATCAGAAGGAAATATGTTTTTAGGAAACCCAAGACCATCACAAAAATATTATTTTTCTTTCAGTGCCTCTGAAACTGCAAAAAAACACTTTTTCTAGTACTGAAGGAAAAAAAAAACGCCCTTGTAACAGAAACATGTATATTAAACTTAGCACTGTATAAATATATGTTAAATTATATAACAGCAATTTGTATGTAGAAAGTTTTCATGATATAAAAGATTGTCTTCCAAATATTAATCATTATGTGCCCTAGTGAGTGCATCAGGTTTGGTGATTTTTCAAAGGGTAAATTAGCACTAAGAAGGTGTTATGGAACACGTGACTAGGGAGAACCGGTTGTAAAACAGGTGCAGACAGAAGCAGTTACGAAGACTGAAGTTTTAACGAGAATTTTAACTTATGTTGTATCCATTATATGAAGTGACAGAAACGCGTCTGGAGGAACCTGAGTAGGTCTAACACAGGTCCACTGTCTATTTCAATATGGGAATTAATTAAAAAAAGGAAATGCAGACTAGATGCCAGCCCTCATCCGTAACCATTGCATAATGGAAACCATGCAGGTAGAGAGGATTCCAACAAATTGTGCTTATCATGTACCATCAAACTTCAAACAAAAAATAACCAAGTAATAATTAACCAGAATATAAACTTTGATACAGTATAAAGTATACTGAGACAATGTAATGGATATGGGAAAAAAGGCAGAACCTAACAGTTTTGTGTTATGTCTAATGGGTTGATAGGATTTGGTTTGCTTTTGAGGAGGATATAGCAGGACTCCATTACAGTCTGGTTTTTTTGTTGTTTTTTTTTTTTTTTTTTAATTGGCAGGAGATTTGGTGCTGTAGGTTTGAGGATGTGTTATGGTGTACCTGCGCATTAAGGAGCAAAGAATAAGATTTTTTTCTTATTTATCTCAAGTGGCTTGCTGGATATAGGACAAGTGAACTGTGGGCATGGTGTGCAGGAACAACTGGTGCAGGCATAGTAGAGCTTGCTAGTATATGGCCAGATCTTGAAGACTTCTGGTACAGCTAATCAGCTAGACCGTTACATTTTACTACTTTTCAGCGATGCAGGCATTTTATTCTTAACACATTGCTCAGTGGGAAACTATCTGATAATAGAAGTCTGTCGAAAAGTCTTATGACTCTTAGTCACTGGCTCTGGGTCATATATAATGACCATGAAAAACAGTTTCTCCTATATCCTCTAATATCTTTCCTACATCATTTTTTAAAATTCTTTTTGTATGTAGAGGAACCAGCTAATCTGAATACCCTTTTTTTAAAAAAAAAAACAAAACAGAATATCTTCAGCTTATGTCAAAACCAAATCTTTTCTCAGACTCTGAATCAAGCTGTGAGTCAGTTTGCTTATCCTACCCAGGACCTGGCTCTTTAACAAGGTCCTATAAACTAATCTGCTACATTTTTGGATTGGTCCTTCCTGTAACGGTCCTTTCTGTGTTATGTTTTGATTATCTCTCAAATACCACTTTATTAGACAGTTTTGCCTAATTACTTTTCTGTAATCAGGAACTGCTGGCTAAGAAAAAAAGAACTGTCATATCTTGAGATATGGTATCCAGGGAGGTCCATATCATTCTTATAGGATTATATTAAGAGTGGATTAATTGAATGAGTCTCTATTCTTATTACAATCTCTCCTTATTATAATGGATTAATTTATCACATTTTCTCTCCTCTTCACAGTCTTTGACATGAGAATGAATTATCACACTTTTTCGTTGTTTTTCATTGGTGTTTTTCCAGCTGGCTGGTGGTTCCCCTGCTTTTCAGCCTGTTCAGAAAACAGAGGAAATATTAGTAATTTGTTGTAATGAACTTGCATGGGTTGGAAGCTGAAGGGATACGGGGGCTTTTGTCTTACATGGGAGTGCAGTGAGAACTCTGTGCTCCTGAAGACGCTGAGGACCTGGTAGGTTTTCTGTTAGTGAGATTCAAGGGAAGATTTAGAGAGGCAAAACTCAGAGCGTAACTGAATGCAGCCTTCCGGTAGTTCCATTTTAACTGTGATGGACTTCTTCACAGTCATAAGCTAAATTTCAGCTCAAGGGAAATAGCTGAGATGTGAACACCTGCCTATTGGCTGCCGACTGTCATCTTTTCAATATTTTCATACCTACAGTAGCATATTTCATAGGATCAGGCAGTTTTCTTGTCCAGGCACGCTATGGCTTGCTGAAATGAAGAGGCTGTTGTGGAAAAGCACTTTGCACGTAATATATATCTATCCTGTATTTTAAAGTGCAGATCCAGTAAGACCTTGCTAGAGCCATCTCTAAAGTACCTTTAGGGAAAAACACTGAGGTTTGTGGTGCCTCAGTATGGTACCTATAGGCCTCGCTATACCTTCAATGGGACCGGGAAGGGCAAAGGTACAGCTACATCTGACTGGTTTCTTCAGTACAAATGCTGATATGCATTGTGGTTGTCACTGGACAATCAAGGCAAGCAGACCCTTTCCCAGAAAAGCTAAACATCAGCACCTTCAAGCCTATAAACCTAGCTATAGAAATTCATTCTGTGACCCTATAGAAACATAGACTGTGGGCCACAGAGTACAACAAATCTGCTTTTAGGCTCGCACTCTGGAAAACAGTAGAGCTAGGGCCGTTAAGGCAAACTGCACAAGCTTAGAAGCATGAAGAAAATGTTAATGCCATCATGTTTCACGGTATTAATAGGTAAATAGTATTTGATTTTATGTGTTTGTTTTTTTCTCCAAGCTGACCTAGTATGGAAATAATTATTTTCTTGAATGGGTCAATCATTACAACCCCAGCAGAATGAGTGTATCTGGGCACCACTCAGGCACTAAAGAATCCCTCAGTTACAGAGCTAGATTCTGTATTCCGGTTTAGGAGTTGGGTTGTATGGGTAATTTTCTCTGGTCTTTCCTCTTACAATACTCTCTGTATTTTATGTTCTTCAGAGGTGGTAAGTCACATCTCATGCACAGCCATGCACAATCCTATATATTATTTTTAGTTCGAATACAAAGGGGCAGAGGAAGAATAATTTCCTTCTTATTTCAGCTCATTATTAGTTTGTACTATAAACATGAGGCGTGGTGACCTTTGTAATTTATTTAGTCTTACCAAGCTATTTCTTTAGTAATATCTTATAGGACTGTAGCAGTTATGGTAATTATATGGTGCATAATATCTATTCTCCTTTATACATATAAAATTTACTTTCTTTTAATTTCATCCAGTGTCTCCCCATGCTTGTATTACAAAGCCATATGAATAGAATTGGTCTTCAGAACACAATTACAGGCATACTGTGGACATTGTCTAAGTCTAGTGCCTTCCACACAAAGAAAAAATATGGTAATTTTTAAAAATTCCTGTTAAGGAAACCATCCAGACTTTTTTCTTTTTTCTTTGGCCTTTGAAAATTATCCTTCTTTTGCTATATTTTCTAACTCAATTTTAACTCTCTCATTTTAAATGAGATGACAATCAGCTTTGCATAATATCAGCCTCCTCACAACATACTCCTGGATGCTTGACTGAGGATCTCCCTAGTATCCTGATGTCTAGGAGCTTGCTAGGCCCTATGATGCTTAAATCCCTTTGATGATTTCTTCAGCTCCTTTTTGTAATGTTTAGAGTGGGAGAGGAGAGCTTAGAAACCAGCCATTACACCAAAGTATATTGACTGCTTAATTATGTTCACAGATTAAATGGCTGATATGAATTATGGCTCTGGTGCCATAAAAGTGCTCATTATTTCCTGTTAAGGGCTTTCAAGTGGTATAATTTCCGGATCTTGGCCCAGAAGTTTGGAGCTGTAGATGCAACGGCTGTGCCTCCAATGACACTTCACTAATTGATTTGGCATGTAACATTAATTACATTCTGTTCGGGAATTCTCTTCCTGAATTGAAGCACATCTTGTGTGTGTGGTGTGAGTATGTTGTAACATGCCCTGTCTGGCAGAACAATAGGGGCTCTTTACTGTGTGCCCTTTTTAACTTGAATAGATTCTTTGAGATGAAGGGAGGTACAGTTTTGTGTTAATTGAGGACCTACAGAAGCATACTGAGTTGTATTTTGTACTGCTTAATTTTTCTTTAGGAGATGCTCTTGTGATACAGAGGTAAAATTAAGTGGAAACAAGAATGATTCATTTCCATTCTTTCCCTTTTTATGGGCATTTAGAATATAGATACTGAAGTAGAAACTTTCTGAAACAAACCTTTTTTGAACCAATGTTCTAGTTGTCTCAACTCCTCTGATCAAATTAGACAATCAGGCATAAAACCTGATTTTGTCCTTATTATTGGTGTAAATTGTAGCATGCTCATTAAAGTCAATGGATATCAGAAAAAATCCTTAAGGCCTCTATATTTTAATTTTTTTACTAAATCTTAAAGTTAATATTCAGAGAATTTCTTTCCCACAGTTTGCTTTTTAGAGCTCAGAAGGCTATTTTTTTCCATAGACATCTCCCACCAATTTTATTTACACACTTTGGAAAGGAATTTGTGGGAATCATTACTGGTATGAGGGACAAACGTGAAAAGGTAACTTGTAAGTCCCTTGAAAAATACTTATTTGAAATACTGACTGATTCCAGAGAAAAATCCAATACTTGTTCCCCAGCACTAAAAACTGTTCCATCAGTTTTGACAATGTCACTTGGAAGCCTATCTTTCAGCAAGATCCCAGGATCTGTCAATAGTATCTGTATATAAATGGCAAATCATTTCAGTTTGCCAGCTGTTCAGAAATTGTCTGACCAAGCAAGCAAAATTAATCTAACTCCTGTTACAGATTAATGTTTAGCTGAGGTTATGGACCCTTAGGAAGATGAGGAACCAGTGTCTCTTCTGATTTGAACTCTGTGCTTTTTATCATTATTCTGTGGTTTTGATCTTCTTAGTTGAAACAAATAACACTATGCAGTTTGGGTCTGTTGACCTTAATCTAGAAATCAAGCTACTATTAGCAGCCGTTTGCATGATGGTGTACCAATTAAAATTAGGAGAGTAAAGAATAATGTTCCAGTTTGCATACAAACAGCAATTTGCATAGCTCTTCAAAGAGAGAAACTCAGATGTTTTGGGAACTCAGTGCCATTAATCCTTGAGGCAACTGCGAAAGGATCACAAAGGGTTGAAAGGCAATGGTAGCCTTAATTTTATTTCTCTGTAGTAAATGTGGAGTGATGTTGCAAATTTAGATGTATATCAGGTACCTGTGATTTCTCTGAAGTTAGCCAACTTGTGACATGATTATTTTGCTTTCAGCCATGGTGTTCAGAGAACAGAGATGTATGTGGTGATTATGGCAATTTGGAAGCAGATAATGATGAGAAATAAAACAAATATTTGCAGTTATTGCATGAAAAGGATGATTGAAATATTGGTTTACCAAGGTGAAGAAAAACAAACAAAAAAATCCCTGTTAATATTGGCTCCAGCTCACAGAGAAATGAATAAGGGAAATGAACACTAGTGAAAATGTGAAGTCAAAAATTGGCCTAAAAGAATCTAGGATGGCCGGACCTTGCACCAGCAGGTTCACATCTGGCAGAGCATTAAGGCTATTCTAAGAAAGGGCTGAGAAACCTTTGGGGCACTCTGGCAGCCAGTAGGCCTATATGTGGTACTTTTTTTTACCACACTTCCTACATTGCCACCAGGATCTCTGAAAATTGTCATCAGCTCCCTGTGACTCTTGGAGTTCAGGTATACTTGCCTTCCCATGACTCTCCCAGAATATTTATTCTTTTAACTTGCTGAGGTAACTTTCAGCCTTGCTCCTGGGACAGGAAAAGCAGTACAAGTACAAGGGGGATGAGTTGTGGTCTATGGGGCAGGGACAAGCCACAGGGCTACAGAGACTCCTGGTCTGGCTTTGTTGGCAAGGCATGTGCGCGTTTCACTGTGCAGTGTCTCCAACCATGGAACCAGGCTGTAAGAGAATCCTTAAGTTCGCATCTATTTTTCAGTTACCAATTTTCCATCGTTTTGAACTTCAAGAACGGTTAACGTGTATGAAGAGTCTAAATCAATGAACTCCACCACAGAGCCATCTAGGCACTACTACAGTGTTAGAGTCTATGAGCTGCTGGCTTTCATGACTTCACTTCCTTCTTTTTCTCACATGTTGTTATATGAGGGTCCAGTTTATTATGAGGATGGAATGCAACATTTAATGGGGATTGTGTTTTTACCACCGAGAATTTCAAAGTTCTCAAGCGAAACTTAAATTGTGTGTTACTTATCTGTGAATATCCAGTGCAATGGACATATTTTCCTTATAGTACACTTGACTCTGTGATGCCAAAGATCTACAAATAATTTGGAGTCTACAGAAAAATAGCGTAGTTGTGATCTTATTTCAGGCCCGCAAGTCACGAACTTGGTATCTTTTTCTAGGCAAAGGGGACCCTGGAGCTGTTTGTCTCTCTTTGTTTCTCTTTACCTCAATTCTCTCATCTGTGAAATAGTAATAATACTTGCTGTGTGATTGGAAGGTCTACTTCATTAGTGTCAATGATTGCCAAACATTAGGCTGGGAAAAAATGGTGTAAGAATGTTGCAGTTTATTATATTAGAGACTACATGTAACTATCTAAACAGAATGACACAACTTCATATTCTGAAATCATTTTCTCTAAATAACCATAAGAACATAATTTTCAACGGGAGATGCTTATGGTTTGGACAGTTAGAAATATTAGTGTCTGGAACAAATGAAAGAATCATCTAAAGACAAGTTTTTTTTATTAGTAGTAATGAATAAACATATTTAAAAGACATTTCATGCATAATTGCTCCACAGACTAATTTCCTGGGCTTCACTTTTAAACGCAGTACCTAGCAAGACACCAGTTCAATGTATTGTGTTTGAGCGCAGTCAATGCATTCGTTCTACACAACAGAAAGTTAAAACCAGCAAAAACAAAAGCAAAGAAACAGATCTAATCTTAAAAGTGCAATATGTATTGCCATATATCTTTAAATGCAGCATTAAACCTCTACAATTCACGGTGAATAATGGGATTCCAAGATACTACAGGAAGTTACAGAATCTAGCACAACGCTGGAAAGAACAGCAAGGTCCAGGGACAGTTTTTGGTACTGCAAAATGTTTCCTTTTCACATTAGGAGGCAGCATGTTAGATCTCTGACAGGACTTCCAGAGACGACTGACAGACTGCTTGCTTGTAGGGCTTCCAGGGTAGGAACTACTTTTTTTTTTTTTCTATGTAAGCCCTGCCACAATGATAATCTCTTACTTCACCAGTGCTACTATAAGGAAATACAATATAATTACTTATTAATTGTAACACTTAGAGGCTAAAATTCACTGATCAGAGCAGGAAAAACCTGTTTCACTGAATTTTGAATTCTTTTGAGTATTCTGGATATCTATACACACATATTCCATATATGGAATAGGCTGCCCAGGCAGGTGGTGGAGTCACCATCCCTGAATGTGTTTAAGACTCACACATTAGGGGATATGGTGTAGGGGAGAACTTTGTAGAGTGGAGTTGATGGTTGGACTCGATGGTCACAAGGGTCTTTTCCAACCTAAATGATTCTATGATTCTATATGCACACATACGCTAAGCTGAATGTGTACAAAAAAAGAGTTTCTTTGGGATCCTAAAAGTTCAGCATACTTGTATAAAAACAGAAAACCATATTCAAGTAAAATGACCCTGGCTGGACACCGGAGACATAAGAAATGGGCAAAATCTGATGACAGCAAAATAGAAAGTTATATCATAAATGAAGTGAACAGAGAGAGACTTGGATTTATTTTTTTTTTCTTGTGTATGGTACTATTGATGGTGCAGGGACGGGGGGAACTGAAGTAACATGGCATTGGGTAAAATGAAAACAGACTATAACCTTAATACCCAAGGTAACTTGTACAAGGTTATATGCAATCCTGTTAGCCGCACTGAAGCTGCTCGGGTGTTGCCAAGCGCAGTCGTTGCTCTTTATACAGGGCAGCCCTGAGAAAGAGGGTGGCGGAGGGACAGCAAGAGGGAATAGGTCATGTTGACAACTTCACTTTTCAATAGCTTGTTTGTTCATTCTCCTCACCACTGCAATCACCATTCATCAGTGACTGTGTGATGTCTCCTGTGTAACATTTTGGGCATTAGATATATGCTAATGTGTTTTTGTAGCTACGTTAATCAGTTATATTTACTGGAATATAAAATTATGACTTTGTACTTAGTTAAAAAACAACAAAAAACTCAGCAGTGCTTGTAAAGTATTTCCTTTCCATTTGCTATAACCAGATTTAACATGTAATGCAAATGCTGTAGTTTTAAATTTAGCACAAAATCTTAACTACAGTAAACTGTTTTTGGTATATTCAGTATTTTTCATCACCAGCTTTCATTCAACACATTTAATGGGAATACTTTTATAAACAGTTTGACCTGGGTGTCTCTGAATGATCCAGGGAAAACAATGAAGCTGTTAAAAATGTTACTGAAATGTGCAACAATAATGAAGAGCAGGCCACATTTAATTATAATTGTGAAATCAGACTGACTTTAATTTGGACATGATGGATGCTTTCACAAAGGTAAAAATCACACTTAGATGTTCAATTTTGTTATTTTGACCTAGTAAAGTCTTCTCTAGCTTGTTCAGAAAACCCGAGTACATTCAGAATAAGAAATTTTCAGTTATTTATGCTTTTTATTTCAATGCTCAGGGTTGTCTCCTTGTCTCTTCCTTCTTCACAGAATTTTTGGCTGATTGTAATCAGAAAATGGTATTTTTTTCTGGAATAACTTAGTCAAATCCATTCTTTTCTTTGCTTCCTCTGTATATTTCTATTTATTTTAGTGTTCAAGTTAAAATATTTCTCATTGCTTTGAAATGTAAAAGCATTCATAGGTTTGAGTTGCTTTAGCATTCTGTGTTTACCTAAAAATTACTGTCACCTAAAGTAGTTATTATGAAAGGTGAAATTACCGGCATAAAGTCCATTATGTTTGTGATCAACCCTCCTAAGTCATATGGAGGTGGGCAGTCAATGTCCTGGAGGTCAGCTACTAACTCCATTCAAATTTTTGTCATTTTAAAGCTGTAAACACTTAAATTTTGTTTGAGGTTTACAATTCGGAAAATAATTCTTGTTGACTAGTCATCTGAGAATGGCTGAACCTCTGAACCTCTTTGTTCTCATCTCAGTGGAATGTCGGTAGCGACCATCTAAAGATAAATATTCTACTGGAGGGTGTTTTAATGTAGATAATATGTAATTTTTATTAAAGTATAATAAGGATTTTACATTTTATAATTGATTTATAGTAATTTCCTTGGGTCTAGGTAATAAATGGTTTCTCACTGTGAACTGAGTCTAAACCAAAATCTTTACGTTTTACAACATCCTTTCATTTGCTATGAAGAAAAGGGAAAAGAAAGACTTTTTCTATGGCTTAGTGGACAGAAAGTCACATGGGATCTGGGAAGCCAGAGTTCATGAGCAATAAATTCTTTGTAAAGAGTGGAGTCATGCCAACAAGAGAAAGTGAATCACCTCAGACAGAGACGGGCAGGAGAAAACTCTCACATCTCCGGCCTGATTCAGGGGAGAGTTTCTCACCCAGGCAGGGCACTCAGAGCTAACAGCTTCTCTGTGGAGGATACCTCTGCCTCGAGTCAGAAAATCTAGCATGGACCCAATCACTTTTGCCATTCAAAACTGGTGTGCAAGTGCTCCGCCTTTTTTTTCCCAATTTTTGATATTTTTCAGAAAATCTTTATTTAATCAGATTGCTTTTGTTGTTTTGAGGCTGGGATACTCCAAATTGGAGCTGTCTATGACAGCATAGCCCACAATTTTTTACAATCTAGCTAATATGTTTTAAAAAATATTCCAGAGCAGAGGATTTTAAAAATTCTTTTAGATTGTGACTATTGTTTCCAGGCCAAAGGAACCAATTCCTGTATCAGAACCCTCAGACAGTCACTCTCATTCTAGGGACTGACAGTAAAATGAATGGAAAGGATTTATAAAACATATATTATTCTAAAAATACTGACTCTGTTGTCTACAACATAGGAACATTTTAAAGCACCTGGGCAGTCTGTCCTTCCGTATCATCTGCTGTTTTTTTTTTAGCTATAATATGCTCAGAAAATCTTCCAAAAGTTTTACAGTATCTCTGGCTCAGCAAAATGGTAAAAAGTCTTCTAATGATTGTAAATGATGGAGCTTTTTCCAGTCATTGCAGAAATTATTGCTGATATGTTGCGGTCCAACCAGGAACACATTGTCCTACAAAGATTAACTAGTGATGATTTCTTCATTTATTCAGTGGCAGTAGTCCCAGGTTTAAATACGTATCACACTGTTGATCCTAGCAATTATCGTTCAAACTAAATCTACACACAAAATCTCATTTATTCAGAGCTACATTAATGAGTCAATAAAGCTCTGATGAATCTGGCTCTGTGTGCCTATATACATTATCTTGAAATTTGAGCTGCAACCAATAGACCAAAGAAGGTTGTTTCTCGGTTGGTTTGTTTACAGTCTTTCATATGTTTCTAACTTTGTCAGTGCAGAAACGTAAGATTCCTTAGACTGGGGATTTTAATACTAATATAAAGTTTTATCATATTCAATGAATTTCAGATGGCACGTACATTACTTATGCTTATGTTACTGCATCAAGCGTCGCTGAGTGTCAAAGGTAAGCGGATTATGTCCAGTCCTAATTTGTCCCGTAGAGGATTTATCCAATTTGTACGTGCGCACAGCAGAAACATGCACTCATACTGGGTATCCCGTTATTGTTAACTTGGTGGTGTACTGTAAAATTGTGTGTATCTTCACCTGCCCCAGCTCTACGAAATGACTCACTCTACATGACTTCTGCTTTTTTGTGTTTGAATAATGTGGGCGTTCCTGCTTTCCTGATCTTATAAAAGAAAGATTCTCTGCTTTGGTATCACTGACGTCCCATATTTAGTAATCACACTCACGGCATGAAAATCTTGAGATTTTATTTTTACATAATACATGCTTGATTCTATTTATTTCTCTTGTAATTTCTGAGCTGTTAAAGGATGATTTTCCCCCACACCTAAACTGGTTAGTCATGAACAATATTTTTTCAAGAAAAGATAAGATTCTTATTGATTCAAACAGCTTTGGGGATTTAAGAAAAGGTACAAATATGCAATAAAATTTTATGAAAAGCTGACAAAGATTTGTGAAAAAGTCATGGTAGTTAGTGGGGCTGAACTCCATAGGCTTACTTATTATGAACTCTATACTTCCATCATCATGTTTTTTCCCTTTTAATGAATTTTTGTAAAGACAGGCATACGTAATCGTGCATGAAGCATGATGCTTAGAATACCGAATTAGTTACAGTTCTACAATGTGCAGTTTAGTTGGAGCAGCATAGTCTCATTCGTGTAGTTTTGTGCTTGAGCTAATAAAATAATTGTGATTTTTTTTAAAGTTTATTGTGAATAAGAGAACATTTTCAATGACCTTTTTATTTTTTTTAAACAAACTGGCTTACTAATACAAATATAGCCCAATGTTCTTAGACCATAACTGGCTCCTACAGAGCCAATTAGGGTGCGCCTTCCCTGGCTGGAAAGTTGGGTCTCCTGGCACCACAGTGTGGGATCTGGCTGAGAAGCTCTGAATTGTGCAAAGCTGAGAACTGCCACAGCAAGGAACATTTTCAGTAGCTTTAAGAATTTGATATTATTAGCTAGAATGGCTGCATTCCCCATGTATTCTTGGCAGTCCTGTGTTCTTTAAGCACTTGCTCTTCCCCGTGTAACATCATCCATTATCTCCCTAACAATGCCTCAGCTTTCAATGTCTAGTTTGTATAAGATAATGAGCTTTTGAGTTCAAAGACCGTATGGAAACTTTGTGATTTGTAAGCTGAGACTTATACGTGGAATAGTATGAGCACCTTCAGTGCTGCTGTATAATATTTTATCATAGAATAAATACTGGTGAAGAATCTGAATTGCTAGCATTTTTTCTCTGAATTTGACATACAGCTAGGCAAAAAAAAAAAGACTTTTTCCTGTTTGTTGAGTTTTTGCGAAGAATACAACAAATCATTCTCATTTATAATAAAAATCAAAACTTTTCTTCTGATGAGTTGAGAAAGCATCAGTTGGAAAAAAGCATTATGGGAGGCAATCAAAATGGCTTTTTTAAACTGAAATTTAAAAAATGAAATCAAGAGGTTCCAAAATGGTCATTTCATGTAAGTGGAAAAATACAATGTTTCATTTTGAAAAAGATAGGGAGGAGATCCTTTTAATTTCCAGCATACCTTTTCAGAGTTTTTAAATGGAAATCAAAACCTGGTTTTTGGTAAACCTGTGTCATGTTTTCAGAGTAGTTAGTGTGAATCCATATTCATTGCTGGGGAAAAAAAAGGCTTAGGAAAAATAATAAAGAAGTCAATTTTTGTTTGTTTGTTTGTTTGTTTGCAAGCTGAGCATTTACAGGTATCTGGGGAGGAGAAGCAGGGACTGGGGGGCCTCAGCCACCATCAAACACTCACCCCCTACCCCTAGCCCCTGTCAGATGTGCCCAGGATGCCCATGCCTGACAACTGTAAAAGCCTTCTTCCTTCAGACTCTGGCTGTGCTCGCCCCTGCTGAGCTAGGAGTGACAAAGGAGTAAATGTCTTGATATCGATCACTTCTTATAATGCTGCCAATGCAGAACTAGTGCCTTCCTTCCTGCAAGAAGGCTGTGGAACATTTAAAGTACATGGTCTAATTTAGACAACTTAACCTGGCTTCTTATCAACAGCATATTTGGAGGATTCTAATGTTTTTTTGTTCAACTTTTAAAAAGCAGATCCTAGCGGTGCATCATCAACCTGCAAAGTTGAACTGCCCATTCATCTGCAATTAAGAAAAAAGCGTTAAAAGGGTGACTAATTTCAGGGTATTTTTGTTTATGCAACACCCATGATGTAAATTGTGCAGTGGGTAGTTAATTTATGCTGCTCTTATAATGAATACAACTTTGTTCAGGAAAAAAATAAACATGAAAATTAAGGTAAAGTGCAAGCATCACAAATTGAAGAGGTTGGAGGAACAAAGTGTCCTTTACTGTTTGTTCTTTTGTTTACCTATCAATGACTCTACCTGCGACTTTTCAAGTGTTCTTTGGCATCACCAGGAAAAATTAACAGAAAGGCTGTTCTGCAGGTGCATCGTGTTGACACCTTGGCTTCATGTGAGCTGTTCTTGAATCCCATATTATCAAGTAAGAGCTGAGATATAAAAGAATGAGGTATAAAAAGGTTCTATAATATGAGAACGAGAGGTGGATGTTACATAACACATGAAACCTCAGGCGCATAAAACAAAAGTAGAGCAGTAATTTCATACAATTAATTAAAACAAGGTCAGAAGACAACTTGGTATTGTAATAATATTAAATCAAAAAAGTGGTTTAGGTTAGGGATTGCCTTTCTATGTTACTTGCAGCCTCCTTGGCATGATTCTCACAAAGGGCACGAGAGTACTGCTTCAGAGAATCTGTTCCCCATAAAATTATGATTAGGTAACACCTCTGTGGTGGGTTGACCTTGGCCAGCTGCCAAGTACCCACCCAGCCATTCTCTCACTCCCCCTTGTCAACAGGAAACCAGGAGAAATTAGCATGAAAGAACTCATGGGTTGAGGTAAGATACTGTCAGAGGCAAAACAGACTTGACTTGGGAAAAATCCATATAATTTTTGCTAGTTAAAATAGAGTTGGATAGTGAGAAACAAAGCCAAAACCTACACCATCTTCCCCCGAGCCTCCAGCCCTTTTTTCCAGGCTCAACTTCACTTCCTCGCTCCCTACTTGACTGCTTCCCCTACCTGCTGAGCTGTGCAGGGGATAGGGAATGGGGGTCGCAGCCAGTCCATAGCACTTCCCTGCCATTCCTGCCTCCTCACACTTTTCCCTTGCCTCCAGTCCTTCTCATGGGCTGCCACTCATGTCAGGAGAACCTGCTCCAGCATGAGCTCTCCACAGGCTGCAGTTCCTTCAGGGAATCATAAAATCATAGAATGTTTGAATTGGAAGGGACCTTAAAAATCATTTAGTTCCAACCCCCCCCTGCCATGGGCAGGGACACCTCCCACTTGACCAGGTCACTCAAAGCCCCATCCAGCCTGGCCTTGAACACTTCCAGGGCAACAACTTCCCTGGGCAATCTGTTCCAGTGCCTGACCACCCTTGTAGTGAAAAATTTCTTCCCGATACCTAATCTAAATCTACCCTCTTCCAGTTTGAAGCCATTACCCCTCATCCTATCACTACATGCCCTTGTAAAAAGTCCCTCTCCAGCTTTCTTGTAGGCCCCCTTTCGGTACTGGAAAGCTGCTATAACGTGTCCCCAGAGCCTTCTCTTCTCCAGGCTGAACCGCCCCAACCCTCTCGGCCTGTCTTCGCGCGAGAGGTGCTCCAGCCCTCTGATCATCTTTGTGGCCCTCCGCTGGACCCGCTCCAACAAGGTCTATGTCCTTCTTGTGCTGGGGGCTCCAGAGCTGGACGCGGTACTCCAGGTGGGGGTCTCACGAGAGGGGAGTAGAGGAGTAGAGCTGCTCTTGGGTGTTGTCTCCCAGGCTGAAGTGTGCACGTCTGCTCTGGCCTGTTCCTCTCTACTGGCTACAGGGAAATACCTGCTCCACCATGGTCTCTTCCACGGGCTGCAGGAGAATCTCTGATCCAGCACCTGCAGCACCTCCTCTCCCTCCTCCTTCTCTGACCTTGGTGTTCACAGGGCTGTTCCTCTCACCTTTTTCTTGTCCGTCCCCCCCCGCAACTTGCTCCTCTCTCCTGGACAGCTTTTTACCCTTCCTTAAGTACATTGTCCCCGAGGTGTCACGCCCCTGGCTGAGGGGCTCAGCTGTGGCCGGCGGTGGGTTGGTCAGAGCTGGTTGGAACCGGCTGGAACCGGCTTTGTCCGGCACGGGGCAGCCCCGGCCTCTCCTCACAGAGGCCGCCCCTGCTGCCGGCGCCTGGACACCTACAGTTTAATACAACCTCTCTCCGGCTAGGGAATGAATTTTCCCAGCTTTTACTGTGTCCCAGTGTTTCAAATCTTGCTGAAGAAAGGTACAAACAGGTACAGTCTGTGCTACTTGATTCGCACCGGGTATATTATTTTAATGCGAGTTTCAACTGGAAGAACACACTGAAATTAACATTTGATGTCTTATTCTTTGATATCTGGCATTTTTCACAGGCAGACTATAATAAAGAAGTCAGTTATTGCTATTAGACATATTTTAGAAGAATTCTTTTTTGATGCATATCTCCACTCGGATTATTAAATTTAAATCACTGCTGCTATCAGTTTGAATACTAATGATACATTCTGCCAGATGGAAGCCTTTAATAAATTTTCACTTTTCTCTAACAGTCAGCTGTAAATCTTAAATAAGAGACTTTTCTGGGTGATGCCAGCTTTAATGCCTTATGTCCACACTGATTTCAATGTCATCAGTACCTGGGAGGCAGGAAACTCTTTAATTAAATGCCATTCTTTCCCCTTTATTGAGATGCAGGGCGGCACAAACTCCCTTACTTTGTTTGCCTTTCACTGTAGCACAGTCAAGGCTTTTTTTGGTGTGTCGTGAATTGTTTCTGAACTGCCAGCCACTTTTCTGCTATACTTGTGTTGCGTGCCTGAGACCGTCCTTCACTGTGTCTTTCTGTTGACGTGTATATTCAGTATATTCAGACTTTTGAGCTGTTTTCTGTTGCTGCGTGTGAAGCTCCGAGTCCTGGGGCCTGTGAAAGAGGAGGAGGGGAAAGGACAGGGAGCTGCCCACTTGCCTAGTAGAAACATTTCCTCCAGTGGCACAAGACTCTGCTGTTTTCAGGTGATTTGTATGCTTCGGAGGGCACTGGCACCCTTCACAATACCAGGGCTGCTGTTACAACCCAGCACCTCAGGTGCAGGATGAATGAAACTTAATAAACGAGTATGTCTCTTTTATCAGCACATTTGATAGCCTCTTTTCATCAGCTAGCGATATTTTCCTCCAGAGTCATCTGTTATATTCACTTTTAGACTTCTGAATTTTTGCACAGGGGCTAGAGTAGCTAAAAATCTATGCTGTTGTGGGGAATTCAACTTTATATAGCTTAACCTTTTCTCTGCTGCATTCTACCTAGCTGGGAACGGCTCCGTCAAGGGAAAACATGGTGTCTGTCACTCTGCTAAAAGTATAGGAAAAGGTAAGTTGGAAATCCTGGTTGTGGGGAGGAGGGAAGAATAAACACCAGGTAACAGAAGAGAAAATGAAATCACAGCATTCAAACTTTCTGTACCTTGGGGGAAAGAGAGAACTAAAATACTTATGTGAGTCAATAAGTATTCCCAGTAGAATCCTTGGAAAAGCCTACAGGTAGAGCAAATTTTTCAGTTATTGAGTTATTTTCTCACCAGTCTGTTTCACTTATTGATTTGTTTTTTCATTAAACCTAAAAGCCACACAGTTAAATCTGTTTCATCCATGCACCAGACTCTCCAAATAATTCCATTATCTAAATGATTATCTGAAGTGCCAATTACAAGAAAGTAATTAATAATATCGTAACGCAGAGAACAGGTTTTGTTGAGCTTTGTGGTGGTGCTTTGTTCATCAGTTTTCTGTTTTGTTCTCTCTCTGCTTCAAAGTTAGTAAAAAAAAAATGCCCATTGAAACATCTCCATCATGGAACAAAAGATGTCAATTATGGAAAAGTACGGGCACTAACAAAACATTTCAAATCGTTTTAAGAAATTTTCTGACATAGTAATGGTAATTAGTATATTTCAGTTTCAACAACTGTAATTAAACCTGACCTTTAAGTTAATTATGTCTTGACATTTATGATTTTAAACTAGCTTTCCCTGTGGTGATGATGTGTTATATACAGATGCTAATAAGTAGTTTCTGTAGTGTGAGCAAGCAGATTTCAGATGTGCCTACACTGCAGTTCAGAGAACAGCTTCATGCACATACCGGAGTCTTCAATACATTTGTGTAATTTCAGTTAATGCTGTTCCTGTTACAGTTCTGTATTTGTGTGAAACCACTAAGTTAGCGTGGAAATGTAGAGGAAAATAAGTCCATCTCTTATAAAGGCTGTAGCATAGCAAAGACCACAACGAAACAGTCAACCATGGAAGTTGGAAACCGAGGATGTAGGACAGAATAAAAGCTGAGAACTGTTCTTGCTTGCGTACAGCATTAAGTCTAGCTAGGTTCACGATCAAACGCAAAGGTGAAATTAGATAATGCTAGAAGGAACACCAGCGATGAAAGGTTTTAAGGCGTAAGGAAGGCATTTCTGAACATAAAGGGACTTTGCAAAAAGGCATAGCCAAGGTGCTTTTGGATAAAGATGGTAACAGTGATATTGAAAAGCTGTATCTATGACAATAAAGCCCCCACTGGTATATCACAGAGATATATCTCGAGTAAAAAAGATCTGTAGTCTCCAGGAAAGATCTTGCCCCTTTCAAAAGTCCAAGGGGGCCTTGTTGTTTATTTGGAAGGGGTGGGAAATTTGTCTTCAAAGACATGTGTTTTATGTGTAGTGAATACTAGATTTCACAGCCCCAGTGCTAATACTGTGCCTTCGGAATTGAACTCTCCATTTGATAGAAAAAAAACTAGCTGCCCCCTTTCAGTTTAAAAGCACAGCAATTTATGTAGTGTCCTACATGGGTGTTTATAATTAATTCCGGATCCACACATTTATCTACTATCTATATATCATATGTTGAGAAATCTCTACTGACTGCTTTCAGGTTGCATAACTTCAAATCCATATGGAATTATTTGTATATTATAAAAATATATATATATATAAACTTTTTAAAATGAGATCAAGACAAAATTCAAAATTATCTGTGTTTATATGGACGGCTAAGTGGGCTAAATAATACAGCCATACCATTTACTAGTTTTAATGGTTCTAAGCCTTCAAAATATACCTGATTGTTATATGTCTGATTAGCAGAGGCTACCCAAAACTATTTCCCCAAAGCCAACTACTAGGACAGTGCATTTATGGGGAAATCGGGAATCCCCCTATTACCCATTTCTTTTCTTTCCTATGCTAACAATTCCTCAGCAAGTTTTCTTAAGCTGTTTGCTTATTTGGATAAGTCATAGTTTATTTTCTGTTTTGTTTCTGCACAAAATTTTGACATGTTTTTATGGTGGGTCACTTATGATGAGGAAAAGGTCAACGGAAAGTTTCACAAACTGAAAAGCCTAGTCTTGCTTAGAATATCTGGACCCCGGCTGCCTGACCTACTCATTGACTGTATTTTCTAATTGGGCCGTCATTGCTATCCAACCAGCAGTGTAATGTTGCTAACTGCTAGTTTAGTCAGAACATGAAAATCAATGTGCCAGTAAAGGGCATAGCAAGCACCATGCCTATAGAGTATTGTATGTTTAGCCTTGGTATTCAACAGATGCTTCTTTATTTGTGCTACTCTGACGGAATATTGTAGATTTATTTCCAAACTAGGTGACTCACAGCTACTGATGCTATCTTTTAAATGTCTTTTTGCATTGCATTAAGAAGTGTTTTTTTCATGTAAGACAAACCGCAGAACACATATGTTTAAGAGGTATGTGACAAAATAATGTCATACTCCTTGAGTTGTGGTGCAAAGAATAGTTGAGCTGTGTATCCTGACATCTTTTGCCATAATTACTGCAGTTTTTCCTTTCTGAAATAAAGCTTTAGAGAACGTGGGATCTACTAGAACTAATAGAGCACATGAAAAAAGCAAGTGACGTTGTGCAATAAGTACAGAAGCAACAGCTCATTCTTTTCCTGCATAAGTTTCCTCCTAGCTATGCTGGTTTTGGCATTTTAGAAAAATAAAACAATTGATCTGATCTGAAAACTGCATGAAAAGCAAGAATGCTTTCATCAAAGTGAAAATGAAAAAATAAGCCCTTGCCTTTCCCATGCTTAAGTTTGTCAGATCCAAAGGAAATGAGGCAAACATGTACTTGGATTGGAACTTGATTACAGAAATGACTTGGAACTTAGCCTGGAAATGGTGGTAAGCCATCCGATCCCCATCGTTTTGTTTATCATACTGCTTTCTTTTCCTTTACACCTTATGAAAAGGTAAAAGGTGTTTGCTCTTCCATTTTCCTTTCTGTTCTTCAGGTTGTAAATACCAGAAGCTTATTTTAATCGGGTAAAAAGAGTTTTATTGCCGTGTTTGTACCATTCTTTTCGAATTTGAGACTTAATTAGCTCTAACATATTGATATCAATTCAAGATGTAAAAATACATAAATATCTCCTTATTTTTCACCAGAAATATAATGTAGATGAGGTATTGGTTGGGTTTCGTCACAGAGGGCAATTAATCATATGCTTAATATACTGTGTACCGTATACCTCTTTTGAAAATAATCCAAATGATTCACTGAAGTCAGTGAAACTCCAATGTCTTTTAAATCGGTTCTAAATCTTTGCCCTAAGCAGTTGGGAAAGAAGCAACTGAGAGAGAATGTGACAAGGTCATTAGAATTGCAGGTTGCAAATTGTGGATAACCAGGGAAGAGCTGTTCTTTTTTGAAAAATAAGCTCCAGGGAGTATCACGTAGTACTAACAGGTGGCAGTACAAGGCAAGCAAAAGAAGGCATTTCTTTGTGAAGCATGTAGGTAAGCTGTGGGACCCCTCTGCCATGGGAAGTTATGGATGCCAGATGTTTACAGAAGTGCCAAAAGCAATTGAACAAATCCCTGTAAGGGGGGCAGGGCTATTAAGCACATAGACACAGTGCCAGACTCAGGATGTCCCTGATCCATACGTTGCTGGAGGCAGTATGCTGGGGAAATGCTGCTGTGTATCTCCTCTGCTCTGCTTTTCATCGAGTACCCACTGTTAATCAGAGCCAGTAACAGGTTGCCTGACAAAGCAGACCTCTGGCATGACCCGCTAGATCCACTTGTAAGTTCTTACGCAGCTGTATGAGCATCACAACTACTGGATCTCTTTTTCTATAGGTGTGTGACGCATATTTGATTCTGGCAAATGAAAGATGTAAGCTCTAGTTGATGTTCTTTTCACAGGTTTGAGCTGTTAAGTAGGGTGCCAGCTGTTGTTTTATATTATCTCAAATGTATTGAGCATGTACTGCAGCCTTTTTTCTCAGGGAAGTAATACCTTCAACATACCTATTTTCATGAAGCATGATAGGTGTTTATTATCTCTGAGCTCACTCCCATTTTGTGGGAATGTAAATGTAGCTAAACTTGGACAGAGAGGCGTCTGAAATTTTGAGAGTACAAACATTCATGGAGATGTACATACCCTTGATCATATAAGCCTTGTTTAATTTAGAAAGCAGGCTGAAAACAAGATGTCTAACTGTTTCTCTGTGAGAAGCATAATAAAGCACAGGACGGGATTTCGTTCTATTACTAGTGTAAGTGCTATACATTCACAGTGTTATAACACAAACAATTAGACCAGGTCCACACCCTAAAAATCTCACCATCTAATTAGAATGGTTTCAGAACAATTAGAAGCCTGGCAGTGGGAGCAAGAAGGGTCACGGGAGTTCTATGAATAAAGGCTATGTGGAAAAAATAGCTGGTATGAAGTATGCTGAAAAGACAAATGATGTGACATTTCCTACCAGCAGTATAATGTGAGGAGAGTTATCTTTTGGTAAGAACTAGGCAGCTGGGATTTTCCTTATTCTTATGACTTCTTTTTTATGAGGAGATATTCTCCTGAATACTGTGCCCTATATTCCCAGGATCATCTGTGTCTCATAGGAAAATTCCTGTGAAATGTTGTGTTCTGTCAGTCGTACAAAGTGGGACATCTTTTCCTTCATGTGTATCGGGTGTTTACACACAATTGTGAGGTGGCACATGGTCCTCCAGACATGGAGGAAACGTACAGCTGCCACTTAGAATTTGGGTCCATATCAAGGAGTAGGGGGAACTTTTCCCAAGGACATTGGTGCAAAGCCTAATGTGTAAGAGGAGACCTATGAAACCTGTACTTTCCTTTCAGAAATAGTGGAGCAGATTTCAAAGATACATCATAGTGTGTCCTCTGTAGTTTGACATCTTAAGGATGGTTTGACATCACTAGAATTCTTACTAGTGACCAGAAGCAATGAAGAGTTGCACCACAAATACTTAGACCTAAAAGCATTTATCTGAACTCAAGTTTTAATAGCAAGTTTCCTTCTGAGGGGGAAAAAAAAGGATATTAATACTTCAGCTAAGACTGTATTAGACTAATACCAATTTGTTATTTTACCTTTATTTGATGATTTATTTATTAGGATGATTTAATTTCAAGACCTATGCTATTTTCTGAGCTGTTACCATTTTAAATACTTCTATACCTCATGCTGTTAAGCCTTTGAACGTACACACAATGTACTTCTCTTACATCTAGCTTTCTTACGTTATAGCAGAAAGCAAACATTTTTAATTTATCAAAGAATGTCTTTCATTTCTTGCCTGCATTTTGTTTCCTTTATAAATAATTTTTATGTACAGTTTTAAAAATATAAACAAATCCTCCATGACATTCTTTCTGATCATTAACGTTCACAGTCTCTCAGATCAAAAGTTTTGCTGGGTTTCTTTGTGAACATGAAAAGTCCTAATTCACACACTCAAGAAATTCACATTAGAATTCTTTCCCTTCCATTGTTTCTGGTCTGTCTCAATAAACCTGAAAGGTAAGTGATGAACAATATAGTTCTGTTCAGATATCCCTCGAATTTAATGGGCATTGTAGAGTTTAAAAGAAGTTGAACCAGTCTATATATGACTGAGAACAAATGTGGGATGAATTTTTCTTTACCTATAGTGACATGTAATAAGCAGCTTTCTAAACTTCTATGAAAATAGTGTTTGTAGACTTTTTTTTTTTTCTGGTTTATTAAACTAATTTTTGCATTAAAAATGGAATGTTCGTTAAAATGAAAATGTTTATCTTGATATTATAAATGTTTCTTATGCCATATAAAGTTATTTTTGCAGCAAAATACAATACAGTTATTGTAATGATAATAACTGATAACAAAATAAGGGGGGCACTTCAAGGAACTGACTTCCCATTCTGCTTACAGGGTGGTCACATTTCCAAGATTAAAAGCAGAACAAAACTTAGTGCAATGAGAGCCAATGGCTGTAAAAGATGTCTCCGTTAATTGTTAGTGAATAAATAAGATTTTATGAAAAGTCTGGGAAGAATAAGAATGTCTGTTCTTTCTCTCTCCTACATTTCGTGCCTTCAGAATGAATTGTTACCTGACTTCACAGCATAGGGAGCATTGTGGAAAAAAAAGGTATTTTTTATTGCTGTCATGTCCTTATTATCTCTGCCATTTTCTCAAAGCCAATTCACAAATTCCCTTCATTTCCTTCTGCTTATAACCCTGCTGCCCCTGGCCTGCCATACCTCAAAATTTCGTGTTCCTCCCATCCATCAGTATTTCAGAGAATTCCCTGGGTAACTCTCTCACCCAGTGAACTCTGAATTTTTCCCTTTTGTCAAACGAAGAGGCCTCATTTTATTTTCATTTCGTGAACGTACTGTCAAATTTAAGTGACTCAAGTCTTGTGCTCTCCCATAACAGACTGCACTGACCAGCTTTGCTGAGTGTGTAGTCCTCGAGTAGGAGAGAGGAGAGACCACTTTACTGCCTCTGTGTTAAAGGGAGACTCCAAGTAAGCATGCAGATTGCAGCACGGCTGCATCTTTGTGCCTTTACGTGACCTGATACATTCACTCAGTGACCTAACATGTGGGTACGTCGCAGTTCATTGGGGATTCATGCGCGAGGATGTAGGAAAAAAGTGGTGCCTGGAACCTATCTGTAGGTTGAATCTTTTTCTGCTAATGTGGCAGCCATCACAATTGCGCAGGTTAAAACATGAAGCTAATTACCGTTTGGGGCAGAGAAGCAGCTCAACAAAAGACTTTCTGAAATCAGCAGTACAGAGAATTCTTCATTCTGTTCCTAGACTGCAGGTATGAATTATGTGTCTAGTCATTTAAACTCCCGCTAAGTGTCTTCCAGAGGCCAATTTATACCAAGTCTGAGAAAGGTATTTCCAGAGAGTGCTTTATCCTTTATGGGAGATTTTATGATGGGTGTCTATCTTCCTCTGTTGATGGTGGAGGGATCTTTGATTGGACAGCTGTACTGTTGAATTGTATGAATTCTGCTTGAAATGTACAGCTGTATATTGCAGATGAGGCTGAGTCCCTTTAGCCTTTCAAGTCCAGTGATTCCTAATAATGTTAGGCACAGAGGGATAAGTTTTCAAAGACATTTAGATGCTTAGAGGTACCTAATAGGATTTTCAAGATCACTAAAGCAGACTGGACATCTAACTTCAGTTGATTTGTCTGAGGTAGGTGACTATTTCTGATAGCCTATATGTGGGGTTTTTTCATAATCCCTTTCAGTGCTTTTCATAATCTTGCCCACAAGTCTGATTTCATTTCCGAGGAATGTATCTTATTTGTATCTATTGGACTAGACTATATGCAGGTAAAATGTGTTAAATCTCAATCTTGAGATTAAGCAAGAGTTTCATTAAATTCTTATACAAGGTCATCAGTTTTGCAGTGTGGTCTGTGGGGCTGTCATGTGGAGTCATCACTTTTCCAGAAAACTGATGTTACTTTTATACTTCAGCTACCATACTGTGATTATTTTTTTTTTTTTTGCATTTTTTTCCACTGAAAATATGTTTTTGAAAAATGCCAAGGTCTTTGAATCAGGAGAATAATTTTCCACATAGTGAGGCATAATGCTTTGAAATGGTGGACAGCAAAATACTAAGTTTTGATGGACCCATGGTATAAAGCAATACCATTAATTCTTGGTTGTTATTCCCATGACAATAAGACTTCATTCAGGAATGCTTTCTGAATGAAACTTCTGCTAGTGCTAATGGGATGACCACACAGACAGGAGACATTCAGTCGCACTCCTAATTTACCTTCAGTAGTTTCTTTAACCAGATCAGCATTTATTTAAAATAATGACTACCTGCTTTATTCCCCTGTCCCAGTTTTCACTTTGCTCTCATTCTGCCAGTCTGGAGTGACAAAAATTTTTTCTGCCTGTCTTAACTTTCTTTGGACAATAGTTTTATTTTTTTTAAAATGTTATTTTTAACTGGGTAAATTTTTAAAAGAACTGTCTGGGAATATAGCACATATACTTGATATAATTTGAAACAGTTTCTGTCAAATCCTAGATAGACATACCTATGCTCTGAGAGTTACTACACATCTAAAACCTCAGTTCCTACGGGCCTTTTTCGGTGTTGTTTTGTCTACCTTATTACTTCCCACTTGCAAGGAATAAGTGGAACAACATCAATTAATTAGTGGCAATACGTATGAAAAAGAAGAAGGACTATGAGATTGCTTTTTCAGAAAATCACTGGAAGTGCAGCGTGCTCTTCCTTACCGCAGCCCTTAGTTCCTACCTCCCTTCATTCTGCTGTTGTATCATATGGGCATATGGTCCCATGTGCCTATGCCGTGGGCTTCTCATGCCTGTGTCAGTCACAGATTTTGCAACAGTGAGAGTTACAGCCTGTGGAACTGCATGGCAATACTGATGCCAGGGCAAGATGCGTGGTGTGACCCTGAAATTGCTGTCCAAGAACAGGAATCTTGGGCACATCCCCAAGAGAATATGGAAACTCGACTCAGGAGGTGTTTGGTGACAGTCCTTTTTAATCTTAACCATTTTGTTCATAAAGAAATTATCAAAATTCCTCAAACTGCAGAAAGATACAGATTTACTTGAGCTGCTGCTTAGTCCTGTGTTTGGAATCAGTTTCTCTGGGGCTTTTTTTTTTTTTTTTTCTCTTTCTTTCTGTATTAGCTGCAAGACAACAACTGGATGTACATATCAGATCTATGTGGCTAAACCCAGGCAGCTAAAAACCAGGGGTGGGTAAAGCAGAAGACAGATGTTAAAAAAAAGTAGCTCTAGATGAAGCAAAGAAATCCATGCAGATATGATGATGCTGTAATTGCATACTCAGTGTGCTGCTAGGAAATTATCTGCTCTGGTAGGATCACCCAGGAACTGTATACATTGAACACACACTATTAAAGCCTGTGTCTGATTCCATTAGCACATGACAGAGAGACCCAAATCAGTTCTAAAGGCATTTGCAAGCAGCTGCTGCCGCAACAAAGATAATATTGGCACAGCTTTTCAATTGTGTGAAGAATAGGCAGCATTATTTTAAACTTCCATCTTCCATTTGTGCCTTATAGACAAAATGCTGACTTGAGTCATTTTTAAAGCTAATTACGTAACAGGGATTTCACAAAATAGTTCTGAACTACTTAAAATGGATATTAAAAAATTCGAAATCCTGATATGACAACTGCAGTAATAATACCTATTGTTAAGTTTTGCTAGACTTTCCTCTGTCATATATGCTCAAAAATGGCTGTCTTATTTTTCAAATATCTTCTTCCTTTCATGACCTAGGAACAACATTTATTTATTACATGCTCTTAGCATTCAGTAGCAATGCAATAAAACCACCTGCCCTCGAGTACGTATTTTGTATGCATAGTATAATAGAACGATTTCCTACTGGGTGAGTTAAACAGCATTTATTTTTCTTTATCTTACCTGAACTATGATGGACCACAGGCATCCTGAATGCAACTGTGTCAAATTAAGCCTGACCTTTCCTAATGGGGATTCCGATCAGTTGGAAATTGTGGAAAATAAGCTGTACTGGTGCTTTTTCTGCAGGCTTGAAGTTTCATGCCCTTCAGCAGAGCTCTAAGGATATTTTCCATCGCAGTATACTGGTGTTGCTAAAGAGGACTCGGGGACAGTCCAAGTTCTCTGACTGTTGTGCTTTGTCTACATGTCAGACACTGGTGTGTCACCTTTCTGCAACTGAATTTGCTTCTCTGTACATTAAGATCTACTTGTAATTTTTCACTGATTTGTGTAGGATTTACACAGATATCCATTAACATTCATGCTGTGTTAAAAATAATTATCTTTCCTTATAATGGATGTCGTTGAGAACGGCATTCACTAACAAGTCCCATGTATGGCTTGTTTAATTACATGTGAGTGAAATAGTTACAGGCTCTAATTTGGAAGTCAGTCTCAAAGATAACATGAACTTTATGCCTATCATGAAATGCTGGAATTCAACAACCAGTTGTGAAGTGAACATTGACTTCATTTTTCTGTTGTTATGGAAAACTATTTATTTGAAATGTAATGATCAGGTTCTGATATCATGTGCATTGACAATGCTAAGAGAAAGATTACAGCTACATATTGGAAGCTGCTAAAGAAAGCAAGCCATACAACATCTACTGTGCTATGCCCTTTCCCAATTAAAAGCCTCTACAAAGGTGTTTGGAATACATTGGTCTTCAGAAATGCTAAATAAAGACTGTTGTACAGCTGATGCGTTCTCTATATCCTCACTAAAATGTACTTCATGTGAATAGATTGACACCTGAAAACTGTAAACTGGATGCTCAGTTGCCAGGCTAGTTTGGCTGAGTGTCAGTAAAGGAGACGGATGTCTGGATTATACAAGCCAATAAGGCCCTAATCACTTTAGAGATGCATCCAGATAAGATATTGTCTCGGTCTGAAGATCACCGTCACTAAAACGGTGATGCTTGGATATAACGATTCCGACTTTTAATTGATATAGTGAATTGTCAATCATTAGGGTAGCCTTGATAGGCACAACTCTGTAAATCAGTCTGGAAATGGAGTTGGCTTTTTCCTGCTTGTGTGTCTGCATGTAGCTCTTAATAACAATCCATCGTTAATTTTGTAGCTTGAATTTGACAATGTATTTGTTCTGCTCCCGCTGGACCACTGAGAGACTTGGCTCAGTGCAAGCAGGAGCAAGCCCAAACTCTCCTGATGTAGAAATAATAGTGCTGCAGCTACTGCAGGCAGATTAAGATGAGAAGAGCAAAACAGAAAATATCCAGTTAATTGATCTTTTGCAAATGTGTTCAGTGAAATCATACTCTCTGTTGAAGGCAAGAGTAGGTTAACCATTGACTTCAGAGATGAAAACATTTTATCCATTGCCAACAACATCAGCTTGTGTGGAAGGTAAAGAGAACAGGATTGTTGTATGTTGTTCCTGAGAACAAAAATGCCCTTTTTTTTTTTTTTTTCTTATGGAAGTATCTAGAAAGATCAAACAAGAACTTGGCCTATATGTACATATAGAAAGTATGGAGAAAAACTGGTCGTAAGGAACTTTGCCTTCTAGATGAGAACTATAAAAGGATGTATTAAACTTGGGGACCTCAGTCACAGAGAGATTAAATCACTCAAAGGATATCTATCAGAGCCAGGAAAAGAACACAGATCTTCTGAGTTTCAGTCCAGAATTTTAACTGCAAGACAATTTCTTCCCACTTTTATATGTGTTCCCTTTATGGATCTAAGTGTGATTTTGAGCTGTAATGAAGTATTTGTAATAGATTTGGGCTATACCAGGACAGTTGGAGTTCACGCTAGAACATGGATATATAAAACTGCGAGTAGCACATCTGAAAGAAAACGTAGGGACACAAAAACGTTCTTACTAGCATCTTGGGACAGAGCTCAGCTCAAAGAAATTGTGATGCTTCTATATCAGGATCAAATTGCCCTAGCTGCATGAACAAAGATTATGACCTCAGTTTGAAACAGGATTTAGAGAAAATGATGTAGCTAAAGATTTACCTGACCTCCCAAATTAGTTAGAGGCGAGGAAGGTAGTCTGGAATTTTCCTTTTGTTTCAGCTTACTGTTGTTGCTCATATTTATGATAGAGCCACTTTTTCTTTGCTGTGCATATTTGTGTTGCATCAGTAAATTAGAAAATACTGTAAACATTATATTCCCTTGTCAGATCATTATTTGATTTACTTCTGTGCAGAACTGTATTTAAAAACAATAGCACAAATTTTAAAAGGAAAAAAAAAGATTGAATTTAAACTGATTGCACAAGATCACTTTTTTCAATGGAAGTGTACATTTTGTCCATAAGAAGGCAAATGCAGTTGCTGAAAGTGAAACTCTTTGTTTCTGCAGTTATTGTAAAATCAGAGTGTATTTCTGTGGTATTTTCTGAGAAACTTTGGGGCTTATTCATTCTAATGGATGGTTTACTACAATTTATTATGATTCAGAGTAGCGTTCAATGATTACTTTCATGGAAACCAATTCAGAAGGGCCGTTCTTTTAGTAGAGGCAGTGACATTTCTATTCTTGTAAAATTACAGAATGGAGATAAACATTCAGTTTCCAGGGAAATATTATCTTTACTAATTTATAATGTACTGTAATTAAAAAACTAAAATACTTGCAACTACATATTGCTCAATGAATGAACTGTGAAACAAAGTCTGTTTTTTCACTGAAAAAACCCTTATCGACAAGTCTGAGCTGTAATTCTGCAAACTTTTCTCTGCTTGAGTAATCCTGTGAAGCTCAATGGGGCTACACAAATGCATAAACTCAATCACGTAATTGAAAACATAGTTTTAAGTATAGTTGAGCATTTAGTACACAACGAAAACACACTGTCAGATAAAATTAGAAAGTAAAACCTTTGTTGCAAATCTGCAATGGATTTTTCAGAGGCACACTTAGAGTATTTCTATTGTTATCGTTATGCCTTTCACAAGATGTGTATGTGTCATTGTCTTTTGGACAGAAAATATAACCAAAATCCACAAAGTTATATGACGTTGTAGAGCTACTTTTTCCTAGTCATCTTTAAGCAACTTCACTGTTTAAGATTTTACTCAATAGAATATGGCATTGCCAAGGCAAATAACTCCACATACTTTATGACAATGTCCTTTTTATCTATTGTAGATAGTAATATTATTGTAACTGTAATGATTTTGGACTATAAATGATGCAATATTTATAGGCAGAGAATAGTATCTTTTTAAAAAATCGCAAAAACTTCAGGACAAGAGCCTTTCATCAGGTTTTGTAATTTAAACTTGAAGAAGAGTTAATGTCTGTGAGGATGCTTGAAAAAACTGGAAGAGCAACCTTTTCACTCAGCCTGTTTCGACTTGGCTCTGTGGAGATCATCCTCAGAAATCAGTCAGATTTCACTCCTACCTGTGCAGACTTTTATTTATCTCTCTGCCTCCATTACTACATGGGTACTAACTACAAGGCGGTATTTCTGAGTATTGGAAAGAGAACTGAAAGAGACTGCCAATTGATTTCACATTGTAAATGTGATTGCTCTAGGTAAACACCTTTCATTCAATGCTACCCTGAACTAGCTGGCAAATGTAGAAGTGAAAAGCTCTGTAAACCAAGGATTCCTTTGGTGTTAATGCCCTTGCATTTAATCTGTTTCTGAAATGGCTTTTCCTGGTTGTGCTGTAATTCCTCCTTTTGTATTTGAAAAAAATATGCGCTAAATACAAATTGAACGATTGTGACTAATTTTCTAAGGAAGACAGTGTTGAGCTTTGTGGGTCTTGGTATGGCAAAATTTTATTGTCCTTTCCATGAAATTTTAATAAATCAATGAACAGATGAGACTCGTGGGATGAAGTCATAACTTGCAAATTTCTGTCTGTCAGTTCCATGCTTGAATAATTGTTAATGATTATCATTTGAATAATTCTTGCAGAAAACTCCTAATTTACAGCAAGGAAGGAACAACAGATACATACCAGTGATCTAATGGAGGCAGGTAAATGCTAACTGTTTGCCTGTGTTGTCCCCATAAATTAATGCTTTAAAAAAATTATTCTGATCATCCAACTAAATGAAAAGAGAAATGTAGTTCGGCAAAACTAGCATATTCAGTGATAAATTGACACGCAAGGTCAATGCAGTTTCTCCCAGGGTCGTACTGAATTTTACAGTTAACTTCTCTCTGTTTGGACTATAGTTCGGTAGAAAAAGAATTGATTAAAAACCAGGAGTCCAAAATTCTCATTAAAATGGAAATATTTCATAGAGAAAAAAGTCTGTTTGAAGAATCAGTTCCGTATGTAGTTCTGTTGTCCATGTGCTCTAATTCTTTACGCTCATATATTTTTATTGGCATTGATTAAACCTGTGGTAGAGAAGTCATTCTGTGTACCAAGTATATTGTACAGAAAATACAAGTGTCAGAAGGTTATTCAAAGGCAGGTATGTTATTTTGAATCAGTAGCTATTCTAAATATTCTCATTTGAACTTTGAAGAAAAATGCTTAAAGCGGCAGAGAACAGGTTAAGGGCATATATTCTTTTCAGTTTTGTTGGCAAGTTCTTCACAGGTGAAAAATAATTGGGAAGAACATTATTTTTTTAATGTGAAGGGTAATGACATCAATACCCACCAAGACATTCAATAGCTCACAAATTATCGACTCTAAATCATAAACTGCATTACACTTGCAGCTGTATTAAGTTCTTTAATGAAACCAGCCACTTTAATGGCAGAAAATGTACAGTCAAGTAAATGACGACTGAAATGTCTGCTAGCTTTTTTCTTTAAACTGTGATTTCAGTTTTAATTTTTTAACACTTATTATATGGAAGATTAAAGCACATTTTTCAGTGTATCATTTAAATCAATCATGAATAAGTTGATACCAGTGGGCAATGTGTTTGAATATTTCATCACAAAGTGATGGAGCGTCTTATCTTAGCTTGTTAGAGTGCTTTTACTCACCGGTCCATTCTGCTCTTTTATTTGACATGACCTGAATAAAGAATGACCAAAAAGTTCAGCAAGGACAGAATAAAAAAAAAAAGTATCAATAGAAGAAAAATATATTTAAAATCTTGATGATATTATTGCCTTAATTCAGTCAGTGCTATGAAAATAATTTTCAGAGTTATTCGAAGCCGTGTAATGATGTTTGACTTGCACAAATATGATTTACTAAAGCGAAGTAAATATTTCTTCTTGTAAACAGAAACTAAATGCAGTTAAAATTGATATTTATTTTTTTCCTGTAAATTATGGGCCTGGTTCTTTGATTTAAAAGAATTTTTTTTGGACTCCACATTTCTTCCCATGACAACAGAAGCCCATCTGATCTCTTGTCAAATTAAGGAAGAAACTAAGAATTGAAAGAGGAGCTGATGTTTCTAGAAATACTTTCCTTTCTTCATGATTCTCTCAAGATCAGAAACTGTTTGGAAAGCAATAGAGAGAACCAGAAATATAAGCTTTTTTTCTCTTAAGTACTGTAAATCAGGTCGAACACCATTTTATCTAGAGGGCATTAGAATCATTACAGCAATGTTGCTCCCTGAGTTATTACTATACTGAGGCTTTTGGGCAGCGTTCCTTGGGATAACCTCAACAAGCTGTAATTATCCATTGACTGTACGTCCTCTACCTGACATGCTTTTCCCGCTGGCATGCTATTCTTTCCAAGGGATCCTGTTTCCCCACACCTCGATACTCTTTCTGTGAGGCTCCAAAGTCCAAGTCAGCCTAATGTGACAGTGGCTTTTATCAGATGTGTGAAAACTGCAAGGTTGAGGTTTTTTTTTTTTTTTTTTTCAACTTTCAGATCTGCAGAACAGCAAAAATCATGCAAAATTCTCAGTGGTTTGTCAGTACTTGCCAAGAGTCAGGAGTTTTTTGGGTGTAGCAACAGCAACTGGGAATGCAAGAGAGGATCCCCAGCTGTGGCTGGAAGTGCCTGTACTGTCTGCAGCTGTTACTATTAAATCTGAATTTCTTTTATTTGTCCCATGTATCTCAACAGTAGCTGGTATCGTAAGTTCTGTAAGAAGATTAACAGATACTAAATCGAACAGAAAGTCAGTGCAATTGTTCAGTTGTGACTTTGTGACCTGTTTTTTAGATGTCAGTGGAGATGGCATCCAGAGTAACTTCCCAGTTGTCCTGCCTAGGTGTCACCCTGTTGACTCACTTTGGTGAGCAAGGGGGAGATGTAACCTAACACATCACCCTCAGCAGCCGTACAGAAACAGAGCAGATGCTGAAATGTTTGACTGCCTTATGTTGTCACAGTCTGTGATCGGCAGATTTTGCTCTCTTGACTGGTGATGTTGTATTCATGTATTGCCTAGAAGCCACAAAGCAAGAAGAAGTAGTGAATATGTTGCTTGTCAGCCTGCAATTTGTCTGTATTGGCACTTCACCATAGATCTTTCATCAGATGCATTCAGTTTGGGAAACTCTAATCTATTTGTCTTTGTGATCGCTCGCTAAATATGTAACAATGGTATGCCTCAATTTTACGTTTATACTTCTGCTTGCAATATCATGAACAGCGTGGTATATTCATTCTAGTAAAGAATATTCAACCTAAACCAGCATTTGCAATATATTTGTGTGACACGGTTTCATATAACAAGACCAACAAGTAGTTCAACGAGCAGTGGCAATAAGGAGGCCTGGCTCTTACGGAGTTATGACTTGAGAAATAAGTACTTCTGTGGAGGTGAGTTCACGCTACAACAGTCCCAACAAATAGGTATGAGGGGCTATACTTGTTAGATGATCAAAAATGTTCGTGAATGTGAGTTCAGATGACAGGCTTTTCATAAGTGGGGGAATAATACAAACTGTTCTCTATCTTGCTGCGTAGAAGTTGCTTTCATAGAAGTTAGGTGGAATACTCTGACAGCTCTCCTCCTTCCTTGGTCACGCTTTTTCTAGCTGGTCAATAGTTAAAGAATTATCGAAGGAAACAAAACAGACTGATAAACATGCACTGAACAGCACTGCTTTGGTATTATTAGGTATTTTTTGAAATTTTTTGAAATTGTGATGGAAAGGGTATGAGAGGGTTTGGAGGACAAACCTTATGAAGAACGACTGAGGGAGCTGGGGTTGTTTAGCCTGGAGAAGAGGAGGCTGAGGGGAGACCTTATCACCCTCTACAACTACCTGAAAGGAGGTTGTAGAGAGATGGGGGCTGACCTCTTCTCCCTGGTGACAAGTGATAGGACGAGGGGACACGGGTTCAAGTTACGTCAGGGGAGGTTTAGATTAGATATTAGGAGACATTTTTACACTGAAAGGGTTATTAAACATTGGAACAGGCTGCCCAGGGAGGTGGTGGATTCACCATCCCTGGAGGTGTTTAAAAAAAGGGTAGATGGGGCACTGAGGGACATGGTTTAGAAGTGGCTCTTGTCAGGGTAGGCTAAAGGTTGGACTCGATGATCTTAAAGGTCCCTTCCAACCTCAACAATTCTATGATTCTATGAGATAAACCAGATATATAAAAGTGAGATATTGCAGTGGTGGAGATTAAGGATTGTTTAAATAATTCAGAAAATAGTTAAAATGAATCATTTTTCTGCAAACAGAACACTTCAAAATTCACCTGACTCTTCAAGACAGCTTTAAAGTGATAATTAAGTGTTTGAGAGGACCTATAATACTTGGGGGACTATGTTGCACGCAGAGAGGGTCCTATTTACTCTACATCAGTCAAATAGGCATAATTTTGAAGTTTAAGTAAATTATCTGAGAAAGGTGATAGTTGCCAAAGCTCCTCAACATGCCATCAAGAGAAATATTTGAGATCATTTGTAAAATTCATTAAATTCCAGTGGAAAGTAGAGTCATATAGAGGAATGGCATCTGCTGAAGCAGTTGAAGTTTGGCCTTGCAATGTAATGAATGTAACTGTCCAAAATTAACAATGCCGTTAATTCTTGAAGTGTCCTTCCAGACTATGTTCGCATGGCACAACATAGCACCGCAGAGAGATGCTACAGTTAGGCTTGCGTGTACTATCAAGGATCCTGAAAGCAATATAGCTGTGTTAGTCAAGGTTAATGAGTGCTTCAGTACGAAAACCTCCAGAATCCTATTCTGATGACAGATAATTTTAGAATTTAAAAAGTCTGTTTACACATAACCTTGCTTTCTGAGTGTTTTGATTGTTCTGTTCGTATGTGTGTTTATATACACGTGCAGTTGTACAGAAAAAAAGAAATGTCCATAATTTTTACACAGGTTACAACTTTCTCTGAATCTTTGCTGCTCATGATGTAAATTGGTAATGTAAAGTATGTGGGGAGAAAGGAAATGTTGCTAAATGAAATTGAACTTGACTTTTGGATTGAAAAATGCTGTATTTCCCTCATCTCCCTGCTGTTCCTTTCTCAGGCAGCAGCTCAGATTTGACAGCCACAATTATGAAACTGGCATACCAAAGACAATCTCTTTGTTTCAAAGAGTTAAATCCCAGTTAGTGTTAGAGCTACATTACGGAATCACGGAATCACGGAGTCACGGAATCTTCAGAGTTGGAAGGGACCTCTAGAGATCTTCTAGTCCAACTCCCCTGCTAGAGCAGGATTGCCTAAAGCACATCCCTCAGGGCTGCATCCAGGCGGGTCTTGAAAATCTCCAGAGAAGGGGACTCCACAACCTCCCTGGGCAGCCTGTTCCAGTGCTCTGTCACCCTCACTGTAAAGAAGTTTTTCCGTGTATTTGAACGGAACTTCCTATGTTCTAGCTTGTGCCCATTGCCCCTTGTCCTGTCGCTGGGGACCATTGAAAAGAGCCTGGCTCCGTCCTCCTTAAACCCACCCTTTAGGTACTTGTAAACATTAATCAGGTCCCCCCTCAACCTTCTCTTCTCCAGGCTAAAGAGTCCCAGCTCTTTCAGCCTTTCCTCATAAGGGAGGTGCTCCAGACCCATAATCATCTTGGTTGCCCTACGCTGGACTCGCTCCAGTAGTTCCCTGTCCCTCTTGAACTGGGGAGCCCATTATTGCACGTCTGTCCACAAAGAAAAGTTGCATTTCCCCAAGGAAACTCATTGGAAAAGAAACAATGAAAAAGTTAAGTTTAAAATATTTTCCAATCGTAGTAATTTCGTATGGCTTTTGTATGCTTTAACAGAGCGTCTAAGAAGCACATGCAGATTGTTTTTTTGCTGTACTGGTTTGTAGCATAGGAAAAAGACTTTAAGACTAATTGCACAGCCAATGAGAATTGGTACATTGCATCTGGATTTATCTTTTGCAACGTGAATAGACACAGAGATTTTCCAAAATACTAAATTGCACAAAATAACAAAATAATACAGCATAAAAAATTTGTAGATCAGAATTTAAGTCAGCTACACATTTATTATAGGGTGGATCTCACAAGGTCTGTGGTTAACAACAGGTAGTTGAATTCTGTATACATGGTAATAGAAATAAAAACATATTTAGTCATCTTCCTGGGCCTAATTAGGGTATGAATACCTGAGAAAGAAGAAAAAAGTAGACTGGAATGCAATTATATGGGAAATTTTATCTTATGTCTGACTACAAAGCTTTGCATGTTTGTATGCAATTAGTGGGATTAAAGTTGAAAGAGAAATATTCCTGTATTCTTTATCTCTGATTCATCCTTGTTAATTTTTTTTTTCCTCAGCAGTTGTATAATAAAATGGTTCTTCAAATGGACTTGGATGTAACCTTCCCTTTTTGCCTCTTGCCTTCTGGATTTTGGAAGTTTTGAAAACCACAGCCAGGTACAAATTTATATTTGAAATTTCTCTTCTTCTCTGCTCATATTGCCAAATCATTTGCAGTGGTAGTTTTCATTGGTATGCATATGAATTTTCATTACAAAATTTAAATGTTTATCAGCACAAGCTAGCAAGATGAAATGGTAAAATTTTTCCTAGTCTTCCTTTCACATAGAAAAGAGACTTTGGGAATTATCGGCTGGTACGTCACTAGATAATGGTAGTCTCAGGGTGTGCCAGTAGCCTTCTTTCATTGTACTTAGAAATACAGAGCAAAACTATTGTACTCACAGCCCTATGAGTCAGGTAACTGAATAATGTGATGTCTTCCAGTGCCATAAGGTGTTTTACTAATTAGGGAAACATGTCTCTGTACTGTCATTGGGTGATGCTGTTATATTTGGATTTGTCATTGCTTTTCCTTATGTTGTTGCATAATATCACCTAAATCATGCAACTACAGTTGCATGACTTTATTGTACCATTGTCCTCAGAGATAGAAGTAGCACTAATGTATAGGCAAGCAGAATTTGGTTGAGTGGGAGTGCTCATGCCACGAAGGATGGGTGACTTGGTGGTTTTCTCATGCCTCCAAAACTGAAGGGTCTCACAGGTGAATTTAGCGAAATGAGCAGCCAATTCCCTCTCTTTTCCCTCCTTGTTGCTTTTTTTTTTTCTTTAAATCTGTGAAACATTGTTTTAGCTATTAGCAGGTGGTGGAGGGAAATCAGAAAACCTGTAGTAATGAAAAGGAGAAAAACAGGGAGATCAAACAAGCTATTACAATGATAAGGTTTAGGTCAATATAGTCTCTAAATATCAATCTGAAAGTAAATCTTATGTCAGTTTAAAAAATAATATATATATTATAATTGTCTACAGTTATACAGATGCTGATTACCATTCTGTGGCAGTGCTGGAAAAAAAAGTCAGAAAAAATTAAATCAAAACCTTCCACTTTTATGTTAAGGGTGGATTCTGATATCATCTAAGCCAGGTCATGCTGGGACTAAGTCTGTTGAAATAAATGTCATGGGGTATTTTGAAACAGATGCAGTTGCATCATAATAAGACTTGCTGTTCTTAACGCTCTTCTCTGTACCTGTAAGATGGCTTTAACATTGATGTTGGATTTGTGGTATAAAGATCATATAAATCATATTAGACTCTTAATGATCAACAAGTGGCAAATAGATCATTCCAAAGGGTATGTATGGTGGCAACTGAAACCACTGTAACCCTTGAGCAAAGCAAAATGAGTAGGCTGTGCTTGTTCTATATATATGGGGGTCCCCATAAGTCACCTTGATCCCATAGGACATGATTTCAGTTGTAAGGCAATTAGTACATTTGCATTCAGATTGACTAAAAACACCACCCTAACTGAAGTAGAACTTCTGTAAAAGCATCACCATACCTGCAGTGCTCTTGTTTCACTTACGTGGAGCTGATGTGATGTTGTAACATACATGATGTACAGATCAAAACAGCAATTAAAAACTCGCAACGCTCACCCTGCTATTTAGAAGGAAAAAAAAAACCACACACAAAACCCCCACTCTCTGTTCATAAAAAGCTGAAAAGGTTAAACAAAGGAAGTTAGGGAAATTCTGTCTTAAATTCCCAGGGTGGTGGTAACGGTTTATGGCCTCCCTATAACACATATGGCTGAGTACAGTGGTTTTTGTGTTGAGTTGCTAGCACGTTGTATTCACTGTGATGAAAGAGAGAAAAAATTTAACAGCATTTAATCTTTGACTTGCACTGGACCCTGGAACAGATCCATCTTTATTAAGTCTGCTTTGCCTATGCTTGCAAACTGAGAAAAATACAGTAGCAGACTAAAAGCACAACAGCAAATAGCTTGATGAAAATGTACTTTCAGTGCAAAATATTATCAGTGCCAACGTGATTATTATGTATACTATTATCATTCCTACCTTCCTTTTAATTTCTTTTCTTATTCCTTCTTTTTTCTGCTAAAATATGAAATTATCCATTTGACAACATCTCGATTTCCCAGTTGGAACTCTACATCTCTATCACAGTTGCTTTTAAATATTTAGAAATTGACATGGTTTGTATTTCTACAAACTGGAAAAAAGACAGAAGCAAAAATCCTTCTCTCAAAGCTCTATCAATCTGATCTATGTGCCTGGGTAACTTTTGAAATGGAATACACTCCTAAATCCCATAAGCTCGCATCATACAAGCCCCTTGGTTTCCTGTGGGAACCTGAATACTTTAACGCATGTGGGCTCTGAACACTTGAGAAAATATTAGCAGAATGTGGCGAAAAGATTAACATTCAAGGAATCTGAATCTTTAATCCATCTTCAAGATTAATAGGAACAACAACCTACTTGCTTTAGTAAGAATATTTATTTGACTAAAACTGGGCACGCTGGGGAAAGCTGTATTACAGAGGGAGTTGCAATTTACATGTGGAATCCATTATGGTGACATAATACTTATTTACTGGTGGAGGTCATCGCGCACTTCTAAAAAAACAAAGCAATATCAATAAAATCCTTTGAACTTAATGGATAATGTAACATCTAATGTACTGACTGTTGTCACATGGTAATATTATAAATCATTATGCTTCAATTTAATTTAGTAAGAACACAGAAGAAAGCCATTTACAAGCACTTTAGCTGTGTTAGGATGTTGGTTGTACTTTCTTGGTAATTTCCTTAGGATTTACCACAATGACTGGAGTTATAGAAATACTATTTTAAGTTAAAGGAAAAACTGACCTGGGTTCAAGCTGAAAACAAATGTTCTGACAACTCCAGTTTAACTCATCTGTCAGTATCCCATAGTTCTTTGCAAGAAACAAAGTTTTTTTTTTTTTTTTTACTGTTATGTTGGTTCTTAATCTTGAATAGATACATGTATACTGGGAATAGGAGAAAGAAGCTAGAGGAGGAAAAGGAGAAATAAAAACCTAAAGGAGAAAAAAACCTAGCAAAATGGAATCCGAAGTTTAACTGAGTAATGGAAACAGGCAGCTTGCTGAATGAAATTTTTTTTACCAGGAAACGGTGCTGTCTGCATGGAAATCAAAATGCTGTTGACAATAGTAGCTTCACATTTTAAGTGTGATGGGAGAGGTATAGTAAACAATTACTGCTATTTGGATTAGATAAGAAATAGCAAATTTGCTTTAAGGAAATTATCACAAGTTCTGGTGCAGTTAGAAGCTGTTATGCAGTAAATCAAATAGAAAAAGATGACAGGTGGTTTGCTATGGTTGAGAAACATAAGAAATATCTGCCCTTTGCACTGCACATATGAGTAGATTGCAAAATGCAATTTAATTCAGGATGGTAACTAGGAGAGGGTGCACAACCAGCCTTCCTCACAGGAAAAGACATCTGTCTTATCCATCACTCATTGGGAACTAACAGTGTTCTGTCACATTGCACGAGATCAGTCACCCTCCTTTTCCAAAAGTAGGAAAACTTCCTGAGGCTTTATGCTGGCTCCAAATTTAATAATGTATCCTACCAACATTACTTGCTATCTCAGAAATACCGAATAAACATACATTAATTAGTCCTTGCCATAAATCTGGGAAATAGATCATTATTTTCAACATTGCCAACACCATCATTTTTGCAGAGGCTAAACCTGAAAATTAGAGACTTTCAAAGGCATTGGAGCATCTTTTTGCTCAGTATTGTGACACAGATGACACTGGGAGTGTATACATTTGGAGCTTCTGCAGCTACAGGCAGGATACCAAAGCACCCAGATGTATCTACACGCTAAGACCAGTAGGTTCTGTGGTGCCCCCGCCAATACAGGTCATGAGGCATGGATAACATTCACCCCATGCACATCTTTATTTGGAGCACGCACCCTGCACAGAAACCCATGGCGAAGCTGCTGTCACCAGATTAACCTGTTTTCATTACCAATTTAGCTGGATTATGCATGGGATATGCAAATGTACGCAGAAGAATGACATTTTTTTGCACTTTCTGCTTACCAGCACATCTTGAATTAGTTCCTGTGGACCAGTTTGGTTTAAACAGGAGTGGTAAAATGCCCATTTCTCTCCTAGAAGAGGTCTGCCACTGATAAGGAGAACCTGAGACTGAGGAGAACACCAAGACCCTGTTTGAGAGCACCAAGACCCTATTTCCCACTCCCTGATGGCTCCTGGCATTATCAGGCAGGATATTATTACATAAAAGAGGGCATTGCTTGTGTCAGAGGCAGTGCTTTGTAACAAGAAGTCACAGTTAAGATGAAAGGTACAGTAAATATCATGGAAGTCATGGCTAGCTTTTGGAAATGAAGCCCTTAAAACCCCCTGGGACACTGAGAGTTTGTCACCAAGCCTCCCTAAAGCTGCATCAGCAGTTCCACTGAGTCCTGTTTGAGCATGGTGCTCAGATTTTAAGCCTCAGCTTCTTGTTCCCTGCTACTAGAAGTCTAGTGGGCAAGGCTAGTACCATCTGACAAACTTAAAATGAAATGACCCTTTGCGAAAGGCCGTTGATGAGTTTATAATTGGAAATATAGGGACCAAAAATTGTAGTTGAAGATCTCTGTTAACTCATTCAAGGATAAGATATAAGCAGTTGCTCTGTCTCTAATCAGAATGCTTATACACTGAATTTCACATTTTCTTGTTTGTTTGGGACAATTTTATTGGAATTTTTAATAGAAAAATATTAATGGAGGAATTGGAATAGTGATAATCAAGAAAATCACAATTTTTTTAAACAATTGTTACACAGGAAATTGCCTCAATGCATTGAATGGTCTATTCTATATAGCTTATTTGCTTAGTTTAATTGTAAAGGAGAGGAAATATTTTGGTTGTGCTGGAGCTGTCAAACAGAAATGAAAGATCAAAAAGACCTTGAGGCCAAATTCACAGTTGCTGGAAGCTAGCATAATTCCACTGACGTCAGTTCCCATTCTTTCACTTGGAGCTGTGGACACTCAGCACCCCTGAAATCCCTGACTCCATGTATTTAGGTTCTTCCTTTTATTTCAGCACATTTTTTCATGCGGTAGTCCCCTACATTTTGGCTCATTAATATGCTGATGTATTGACTAACGTAAAAATATAAATTTTCTTCTTCCTATACTACTGTATCTTTTCACCTCTAGTAAATTTAGGTTTAGTCTTTTGCAACTAAATGCAAGTAGAATGATACTTGCACATTTTATATCAGAAAGACAGGCATCAAAACAGCAGACTCTGCTAATGCTTTACAAAGGTGTAAATTACTAATATGGCTTTGATTCTAGACTATTTTGATTAAGAGTGAATTAAGTGAAAATGTGACAGAAAATAAAAGTACTTTGCAGTGACCATCAATAAATAATGATTTTTTTTAACAGAGTAAAATCCTTTGGGATCCATTGCCACCAAGGTATACTTCAAAGAACATCCTAAGAAGAAAATTTAAGACTAAGTGTTGACATATTTTTATATATTATATATGGAAATTATAATTTAAATATCATTTATAAACTATAAATGGATATATTTACCACTTCTTTTTTTTTGCAGTTGTTCAACTTTTTTCGATTCTCTGAATTGTCACCTAATGGATTTATGAAAGGGTGCAAAGTCAGAACAGCATAGGGTAGAATTAATCCTTCAGAAAGAGATATTTTGGAAAATGTTAAATATATTTTAAATAACTACTGACTGGGTTAGGCGTCTGGGTTAGAGTTACTGCTGCAGCATCATAGCACAGCAGTAACTTAGACGGGGAGATGGAGAAATCGCTTACACTACTATGAGTTCCAAGGAAAAATGTGGTTACTATAGCAACTGCCACATTACACTCATGCAGTTTCTGGAATAGATTAAATTGCTGAAAAACTGCAAGTTTTCGTTTGACTCTGTTCAGAACTGCAGCTAAATATGCTGAAGTTACTTAATCAAAGGCATGTCAGTGTGCATATTCTTGCATATTACTGACTGAAATCTTGGCTTGCTTGTTACTTTAGCTTGGTTTTTCTGTAATGTATACTAATTCAAATTAACTTTGTCTTATTCATTTACTGTTTAGATGGAATCCATTTGACCATATTACATGTTAAGGTAGACACTGAATGTATGAAATGTAATATAGAAAATTTCCTGCCGTGTATTCTTAAAAGTATTAGATATAGCCAAGGAGTTTAGAAAATCAAGGCTTTCTTTCCTTTCTGTAGGAAGTTTGTTTGGACACCATCCTGAATTTATTTATTTTTTTTTTAATTAATCATTATATCACTATGGCAGCAGAAAGCAAGTCATGTGTTTTGTTTTCTGTAGAAATTCCACTCTGTGGGCTTGATACAGTTGGTCAACGATTGCAGGTAATGTCATCTAACACTCATCTATTATTTGAACACAATTTCATGCTTTATGTTATAAGTGCTAAAATGCGGTGATTCTGAGGAGTGATGATTTATTCCCTCCTGATGTGTTTCAATACTTCAAAAGCTTAACTACCTAAGATGCAGGGAAATTTTGCTGCAGATATTTTTTGGATGGTATTCATGCAGAACAAAATACAAAATAAACACAGGATGCAGCTGTAGAAAACAAAAGTTCTCTTTGGACAGCTGAGATGCCAGATCATTTCATGTTGTGATAAGAAAACTGTAGATAATTGTGAACTGTAGGTCTTTTGGACCTCCCCAAGCTATGACTTCTGACAGACAAAGTACCTGTTGTAGCAGACAAATCTAGAAGAATTTAAAACTGAAATCCTGGGATTATGTGCATTTGTATGTTGGATGAGGTGTTTTGGTTGTTGTCATTCTAGACCTTTTCCTCTATCGTAGGGAGTTAATTTTTAGCGATGTGGTTGCTGTTGATTCTTCTTGCTGCTTAATGAACAATTTTTGTTTCCTCCTGCTGACTCTGTTCTGGGCTTGCCCTGCTGGGGCAGTGTGAAAAGCACTTTGCAGAGCCAGGGCTCGTGGATGCTTTGGTGCTGCTTTTGTTCTAATGTGATATGAAAAAACTCTGCCTACGTTTGCCATTTTCTTATTTCTCCCCCTGAGTTAGATTTCCCAAAGTCTTGAGCATGTGGCATGGTGGCCCCTCCAGAAAGCAACTGTGTGGAGTCCTTCTAAAGGTTGCATTGTTTCACTTGACGTCCTAAACAGTCATGAGCTTATCAGGACTGGGCTCCTACTCCCCTTCCCTTTCTGAATTTAACTCTTTCTTTAGAATTCATGATAGTTATGGATGATTATGGGACTGGAGAACCTCCCTTATGAGGAAAGGCTGAGAGAGCTGGGACTCTTTAGCCTGGAGAAGAGAAGGTTGAGGGGGGACCTGATTAATGTTTACAAGTATCTAAAGGGTGGGTTTAAGGAGGATGGAGCCAGGCTCTTTTCAATGGTTCCCAGTGACAGGACAAGGGGCAATGGGCACAAGCTAGAACATAGGAAGTTCTGTTCAAATACACGGAAAAACTTCTTTACAGTGAGGGTGACAGAGCACTGGAACAGGCTGCCCAGGGAGGCTGTGGAGTCCCCTACTCTGGAGATTTTCAAGACCCGCCTGGATGCAGCCCTGAGGGATGTGCTTTAGGCAATCCTGCTCTAGCAGGGGAGTTGGACTAGATGATCTCTAGAGGTCCCTTCCAACTCTGAAGATTCCGTGATTCCGTGATCCGTAATTCAGTTTCCATTCTTACCTGTTTCCCCTGACAAATCCTGACAGCAGCTGAGGCTGTACTTTCTTCACATGTTCTGTCTTTATTGGATCTTCTTTAGCCAGTGCTTCTTACGGATTTGATTTTGGATTATCTATTTGGTGATGATTTGATGACATGACTGTGTGGTACTCTTTTTTCCGCTTATTACTTAAAATTTTAGACTAAATTAGTGCTTTCTTCCACCGCTTGAGGTAATTTCTGTTTTTCTGAGAGGACACAGCAGTCTGGTGCTGAAACATTAGCAAGCCTTTTGTAATGGGTGACAGTTATTTCATTTGCTTTCTATACCTAATATAATAACTCTTACAGCTTATTTGAATATGCCATTTGGTATTTTACATGGAAATGCTGCATCATTTTCTTTGTAACATCCTTACTTGTAGATTTAACAGCACCAGGTTATCTAGGATTGCAGTAATTGGCTCTATGTGTTTATGAAATACATTATCATAAATATTCATGATTTTTTTGTCTGTATTTGATACCAGTTTGCAGTGTTAATCCTGCCCCAGGACCAACTTCCATCAGAACAAGTACGAGAAATGTATTCTTGTCGACTTGTGAGATTCATAAATTAAAGCCTTTGAAATACACACAACGAAATTTGCCTTGCTTTGTCCCCTATGGTATTTCTCTCAAATACCTTGTCATCAAGATTCCACCGGGAGCTACATCTTTGTCCCGTCAGGTAACCTTGGTTCTGTCTTCTTTGTCTTAAACTGCCACTTTATTCTTTTGTTTTCCACTTCATTGTGTCATCTTGGAAAGCCTGGTAAAACACATCCTTGTGTTGTGTTGGAGGTGGTTAGACTCAGGCTCCGATGTTCGAAGGTGGGACCCTGCTCTTGTTCAGAGTGTTAGGGAAGATAAAAAAAGAGGAAAACGGCCTCTAGACAGAAGGAGGCTGTCTTCAACTCTTTCCACTGTAGATCCAGCTGGAAGCAAAGCATGTATGAAACTCCAGTGCATTATGGGAGAAAAAAAGTTACTGAAACCATTTCAGTATTCCATATATGCTTCATTCGTGTGGTTTTTTTTTTTTTTGGAGTGTGTGTCTTTCTTTTTTTTTTAAATTTTATTTTATTCAAGCTGCTCACTCTTAGTCAATATTCAGTATTAAAATCTGTTTCTGGCTATAGTAATAATTTTATACGTTCTGTTAATATATGTGAGTAAACTGCATCCAGCTTAGTTTTCTGAGGATGACTTTCTGACAATACAGAATTAGCTGAACATTTCGGCTCAATTTTCTTGATTATGGGCATCAAAAGTGTTTTTATCTGTATTTCCAGTACGTTCACTTTTTGCTTAGTTCTCATACCTGGATAACTTTGGAATTAAGGATAATTTTTAATGCATAAAATTCTTGCAGAAAAATGCCTACTTACTACTTTTATATTGGTGATAAAGTCTCAGTACCAAATGAGAACATTTTACCGGTAGGTCTTTCCTACAATTCTGTATACCTCAGGTTCCATTCACTATTAGCAAGTTTCACACTTGTCAGGACCTGTCAAATATTTAACGATTTCCTTTCCTAGTGTCTTAGTTACAGCAAAAATTCAGCTCATTGTTTACCCTGCAGCGCTCTCATTTTGCTCCCTCTTATTGCTAAAATTATCTCCAAGTTTTGGTTGCTACCTTTTTTTCACTTCTACAGAAGCATAGAAGTGAAAGTTGAGAAAACAATTAGATGTACCAAGTGACTTTAGAAAGCGTCTGGAGTATAAACATGGCAAACCAACTGTTGCTTTATTTTTCATAGTATATTGGGTTTACGTGGCAAGGTTTGGTACAGGGAGCAGGGGGGATGAGGGGTAGGTGCTGCAGGGTTGTCCTCTGTGAGAATAGATGGGGGTGCCCCTGTGTTGCACAGAGTCAGTTTCAGCTGGCTCCAGAATGGACCCACTGCTGGTCAAAGCTGATCCCACCAGTAAAGCAGCTGTTGCCTCTGTGAAAACATATTTAAGAAAGTGTAAAAAACACTGTACAGGAGCTGTGAGAGTGAGGAGTGAGGCATGAGAAAAAAAATGTGAAACAACCCTGCAGACACCAAGGTCAGTGAAGGAGTAGGGGAAGGAGGTGTAAGAAGTAGAAGCTGTCTCTGGTTGATGGATTCCTCTTGTATAGAAATACAGTTGTATTTTCTATAGTTTCAATGTCTGCTGCTGTACTGTTTGCAATGCCCTATGATGCGATGACTCCAGAATTTACATATACAGCTTCCCAACTCTAGTTTTCGGTAATTCGGGGACTGATTCTGAATGAAGTTCATGTAACTGAGAAGACAGTGCACCCTGATGTGTTCAAAATAAATTTGAAGGACACACAAAAGGAGTAACCTTCTAACACATTATAGACAGAAATTTTTAGCACAGAACATGTAAGTGGAAAAAAATTATGAATGCTTTTATAGGTATGTCCACTTTAATTACTTGCTCCTAGCCAATGATTTATTCTTCTCTCCTTTACTGATCTGTTTATCAACAAATTACAATATCTTCTTCCACTGATCTTCTAGGTATTGAAGTGTAATATTGCAGAATCATCTAGAGCAAGCAAAATGAGCACAAGGTATGTGAAGGTTAGGAAAAAGGAGAAAGGAAAGAAGAATGAAAATACAATGGAGTGAGCTAAGAAGAAAAAGAACAAAGTACCTTAACATGAAAAGGAAAGAGAGAAAGAATAAAGGTAAGAAAAATATTCTGAAGTAATAAATAGCAGTTATTCACTTAATGAAACACTTAAATATACCGCTGGGTGTGCATGTAGGTATGTATCTATGGGACTCCTAAAGCACCTCTCAGCTATTTATTTAGAGGAAAGTATAGCAATTTACTTCAGCCATCAACAAAAGTCCTAGCAAGATACCACAAATGGATATTTTCTCTGCAGTTTGTGACTTCTTGGTACCTCTGCTACATCAGATGTCACTTAAAATTAAGTGTTAAAATTAGTGAACTTTTAAAGGAGCTGTTGCAGGGTTATTCAAACTGTACAGGAAAAAATAGTAGAAAGGAAAGAGAGGTAGGGAGATTTCCGCTGGGGAAGGGATTAGGGAAAGGCAAACATTGGTAGTGAACTTGGCCGAGGAAAACCTTCATGCAGCACTGAGTGCCAGAACCAATGAGAAAGGATCTCAGTGAAATTTTAAAAGCCATTCACTCAGAGTAAAAGCGTAGAGAGATATTAGCAAGCAATAGCAAAGTGCATATGCTATTTTGGAACAACCTGCCCTAAGATACACGTGGGGACCTTGTATGTGACACAGTTTAGGATTGCTTCTTGGAATTGCATTCCAACTTTTTGGTGTAGGACATAACCTATGTCCTGTGTGATGAATACAAGCTCCTACTGCTCTTTCCTAATTCACACAGTGATCTCTTGCAACCCCATTGCATTTTCCCATTAGCTTGGTTTTTAAAACACAAAGGTGAGCACCTGTTCTGCCAGTATGAGCTGCTCATGTCCTGTGAGCTCATACTGAGTTTTAATCAGGTCTGACTCGGAAAATCATTCCGGCTGCATTTTTTTTCTTCACATTTTATGCTCATTGAAAAGACTAAATACTTCCTCTCAGACTCAGGGAAGGAACTTGAAAATGCTGGACTGTCTTGCTGACAGCATTGCTGACCTGTAATCTTTTAATGTCTTTGTAAATATCAATGTGAATATACAGGAATAACTTCCACTGACCACGGCTTTTGAGTAAAAAGGAATAGCAGGTTTTCACGTACGGACGCGCCAACCTGCTTCAGTGTCAGTAGTGATTTTCCTTCCATCTTTCACTGAAAATACTTAGTAATGAAAACTGTGAATTAAAGACTAATTGATCTGTCAGACCTCTCTTCACAAAGCTCCTGCATGATTCCTTCATTTGGATGCAAAACAACATTTAAAGAACCTCTTTTCATTTTTTAGCATTTTTTCAATGTGTACAAATCAGATGGGTATTAGGATGTCCTAATAAATCACACAGGGAGAAAAGGGAGACAGTAGTTATTTACATCACCTAGACTCCTAAGCAGAAATACACCCCTTCCCCCGATTTTCATTACTCTTCAAGTTCAGTCCCTGTCCCTTGCCTTCCTTGTCCCATCCCCATTCCCTTCCACTTCAAAAAACTTGTGGCAGAATTTTATCGCCCTCAAAGTGAATGGGAACCTTTGAAAGTAACCAGTTTCCCTTACTGAAGCCACTAAATTGATATAATCATACATTGGACCCAAATCACCCCTGGTATAACTCTATTGCCATTCACTGGGTCATGTAGGCAAGGTGTTGTGGTGTATCTTGTGTGTATGTCTATTGTGGTGTGTAAACCACAGGTTTGTTTAGTTCATAACACGTTACACTTTTAGCATGCACGGTTTACACACATAAGAGTATAAAACCTCAAAAAATCAAAATACATTTCGCCAGAGACATAGTTCACATGTAAAGTTTTTGTGTGTGTGTGAAATTGCTAGGTCAGTGTTACAACTTGTTTTGTTTTAGAGCTTTTCGAGTAGGTGCTGCAAGAGTTATTTTATAATGGAAATGCAAGCATCTTACCCCACTTTTCCATAATAGTGCCCAAACTGATTGCATTCAAGATGGTTTTGCTTCTGCATTTTAGCATTGTGCAGGAATCGTGGATGCAGTCCTGGTCTGATTGAAGGCCATGGTTAATCATTGATTAGTTTTAGTGGTGTGAGGATTAAGTATCAAGGTTTCTTACTATATTGAAACTTCTGAAAACTATGTGTAAACAAAAAATAGTTTTGAATTGAGAGATCCCGACAGCTTAATACTATTTTCACTTGCATTCATGAAAAGCAAGTCATAAAATTAGAGGGGGGAATGATGGAAAGAAAAATAAGGAAAGTTATGTTTGAGAGTAAATGCAATTAGTCTGAGCATTATAATTCGAGAAGAAACTAAATGATGCCATAATTAGATCCAGCCAAAACATTTCAGGAGAATGGTTTTTAAAACCACAACGCATATTGATTTATTATCTTAATGCAGTTGATAAATAGCTTCAGAAAAAATAAAAGCAAACAACAAGATTCAACAAAATAAACATATTTCATTCCGTCTCCCAAAATAAGAAAAATGAGTTGTTTAGCTTTACCCTAAATGAAATTTTGAGATTAGACTTCCCAATTAAAAAAAACAACAACCAAACAACAAAGCATTCTATTTTAATTGATCAAAATGTTTAGGCTAAGCAAATGCCATCACAGGGAGGCAGACTGAAAAGAGATGTGAATTCTGTACAGTGAGCTGAAGACAGATCCAGAGGTGGGGTGTGGTAATTTGTGTCATTTATGCTTATTCTTCTTCCTAGTCACTGATGCCTCTCATTTTACACTGGGAATAATGCAAGAAGAGTCCATCAATATGGGCAAGTATATGAAAAAAAACCCCTCAGTTCAGGGCAAATGAGAGAATTTGGTGACTACTGTGGTGATGCAGCTTTTTTATTAAAAATATTTCAAGGCATAATCAGACCTATGTAGATCAGAGGTCTTATGTTAAGATTAATATTAAATTGCATGGTCTCCAAAATACATTTTTTCATAAACTTCTTTTCATGCAAATTTAAAGTGGTATGGGAAATTTAAGTTCTTTGTCTATATGAAAGCTTGCAGTTTATACAAATGGTTCTGAAAGTCATGATTACACACTACTAGGATGTGAAGTACTGACAATTTAGTCAGAAATGTTTTCTCTATCTAAAGCAAGTGATTACATTCAGAAGATAAATCATGCTTCTATGGATCCTAGAATTATAAGAATGCAAATAAGAAAAGAAGCAGATGGCTAACAGATTTTTTTTTTTTTTTTTTTTTTAGGAAAAAGCCCACAACCTAAAAATGTTATTCGGTGCTGGGCTCAAATTTATTGCTGCTCTGATTCAGCTATAAAAAGCCCCACAACTTAACCACAATACAAGCTAACATAGTAATGCGTTTGTAACATTCTGTGCTATCGTCATGTTACCAAGTTATCTTGTTTGCTCAATACATGCTATGTGTCCTTCTTAATACCATGTATAGTGTTTCTATTGCCGTATTTTCAAAAGCTATTTGTTTAGAACTCAAAAAGGATTTCATATTTATCTGCATTTCCTGGCAACTACTGTGTGTTTTTTGGGGTGTTGTTTTGGGTTTTTTTGTTTTGTTTTGTTTATTGAGAGCTGAGAGATTTACCCAAAAGCTGTTATCTAAAGCCCATCCCTTGAACAGTTTGACTGATCGATCATCACAGTCATAATACTCTGGCCTGTCAAGTAGATGTAGTTGTTCCAATTGTCCGTTGTTCCAACTGTCCCTTTAATACCTGATGAGGGAAATTTTCTTAACCAGAGAAGACACTAGAAAATTTCAGAGACCTAAAAATGCTAAGTAAGTAACAAAAAGGCAATTGAAATTCAGTGCTAATAAATACAAAGTAATGCATACTGAAGTTAAAAATTAAAGCTACTTGTGCACTTTACAGCATTCTAAGCTAAGAGTATTGCTTAAAGAAAGGGTGGGAAATAATTATAGGCAGTTCAGTGCACAGCTACAGTCAGCATGATATTGGGACGCATATGAAGTAGGATGAAGAATAATAACAGAGATTATTATAATGCTTCTGTGAGTCAGTAATAGGGGTTCTTGTACAGTACTGTGTACACGGTTGATCACCCCATCTCAGAGAAGTATTAAAGAACTGTAAGGGAGTTCAGAGAAGGACAATAACAATTATAGGGAATCTGGAATAGTTCTCATGTAAGAAAATTGAGAGGGTTTTCCTTAGAAAGGAGATGGGTAAGTGGGGGCATAATAAAAATATACAAAATACTGAATACTGTAGAAAGATTAAGAGCATTTTTTCCTCCTGTTTTATAATACAAGAACAAAAGGGGCATTAATTAAAACATTTATTTTATTTACTTAGATTTAGAATAATAGAGATGTCTATCCAAGACACTAGGCTTCCTTAACATAATTACACAATAAATGTCTTTACATAAACCCTAAGCAGCACTAGGGTAACCTATTCCACAAGGATGACTCAGACAGTCATCTACATGCTGTACAGAAACCAGCTCAGAAGCACGTGTAATAAAGACAGTAAATTGAAAGCTGGTATTTTTTTCCCCACACATGATGTAATTAAATGGTAGAACTACAGTGCAACAGAAAGTGGTGAGACCAAAAATTTAGCAAAACTAAAAAGGGGTTGCATGTTTATAATGATAAGCATGATATAGAGTCATTACAATTAATTATAAGAACTTTTTAAACTATATTATGTCTCACATTTCAGAGCTTAAACTTATCTCTAATGATGTGAGACCAGGATGAAACTTGGTGTAGAATGTAGATAATTATGAATCTGTAACGGTTTTATACTTTCCCGTGAAACAATTGCATTGGATGCTCGTAGAGATCATTAAGACTTGATGGACCTTAGTGTGATCTGGTATTTTGATTCTTATGTGTCTATATTAGTAAATACGTTGGCATCTAGCTCTGGAAAAGCAAAATTATTAGGAGGCACGATATTAAGAAGCACTGAGTATTAAGCTTGCATCATTAGAGAGCCAAATTGCTTCAAACGGGCATTCCTGATGGTAAGGGATGCCATCGACAGATGCGCTGTCGACTCATGTATGGGGCAATGACTTGAGTTGCTTGGACGGGGACTGTAGTTACAGAGCTCAAAGTGGTAGTCAATGTGTTTTGTTGATAGTCTGGCTATCAAAAATGTTTTAGGCAGAACCACTTTTTACTAACATCCATTTGAGTAAAAAGTAAGCTGAATTTTAGCTTTGCTCCCTATTTTGGTTGTTAAAGTACCTCGACAAGTGCATGCAGGAATATATAGGGCCAGACTGGTATCCATTATAAACAATTCCGCTGTCAAAGAAGTGGGATGAATTTATGTGAGATGGTCTGGAGCCCCGTTAGCGTGCATGCAATACTGTGCACGAGAAAGTCTTGGCTGGTGTAAAACCTGTTAGAGCCACGTGAAAAGCTGCAAAGGTGCTTCTTAAGAAACACAACAGAGAGTTTGTTTCATTTTTGCCCTACCTACATAACCTATGAAAATCTCACACTGAACATCTACTTGCTGAAAGAATGAATGTGGACAAATTAGTGCTGGGTAAGCTGGGGTGTGAAATAAGAATGCATTAAAGCTTGCGCACTGAGTGTCCATTTATCTACCCCACAGTATGTGGAAAGGGATACTTTGTTTTTATCAGGAATTGTCACAGATTCAGAAAATGTACTCGGCCAGATAATTCCACTGAAATAATCGACAAGTTGCAAGTTCGAAGCTTAGAATTTTTTCAATACCTTTTTTGCACGTCCATAGATTTAATTTGTGGACATTGGGGATAGGCAATTAATATCTCTTGAAAACTAAAATATGGAAGATAGCGCATATATTTGAGCTTTTTCAGCATATAGAGAAAATACTCTGGGCACAGTAAGACTATTCATGACATCAAGAATATTCCAATTGCTGTGATACAGAGGCTAAAATGAACCAAAAAGAGAGGTGCTGTTTTAAGGAAAACAGGATGCAATTTCATCAATATTTCTGAGAACACTGAAACATGCAAAGCTGTGGATAAGAAACTCCTAGCCTCCCAGTTGGCAACTTATTGATTATGAGAGCTGTTCACTAATGAGCTAACTAGAAGAAGCCAAAGTCAAAAAAGCTTGCAGAACCAAATATGCTGACACTGTTTAACAATGAGCATGTTTGCACAGGAACACCTGAACTTTGCTGGTTGAGGGAAAATGGCTTTGCCTTCTCTTGATTTATTTTTTTAGCCCATTGTAATATATTATTTAGTTCTATAACAAGGATATTATTTAGGCAGAGTCTTTAATCAGACCCAATTATACTGTCTCAACAGAGCTCTGAGGAGTAGGTGCATTTCAGAGAATTTGTGTGCTACATCTGCAGGTAGTTGACTCTTATTTGCAAGGCAAGAGGAGTACGGGGCACGCTGTGCAATTTGTGAGCAGTTGATTTCCGTAGCAATATAGAGAAATGTGACTTGTGAGTTTTGAGGCCACTCGTAGATTCAGTTTTGCCCTATGCTGACTGTCTTTGGTTAGCTAGGAGACTGTCTAACATTGACAAATGTTCTTTCCTCCATTGCCATGCCGTTGTTGAGTCTCACATGGACTATGGCGCCTTGAACAGAAAGCTCTGGAAAGCCAGTGAGCTTACAGTGCTCCTTAAACCTACCTATTTTGTTAAATAACTCTGTTCTCTCTGTGTAGACTTCCCATTGAACAGTGACAAAAAGATACTTTAGTCTTGTATGTAGACGGATATAGTCTAGAGTCTGTCCTGTAGCCCTTTTCTCTTGATTGTTCAAGTTGCGGCCAGGCTAGATTACACTGAAGGTTTCTTCTGGCTAATATAGACGTGTTTTCTTCTAATGGGAAATAGGAAGCAAGCAGCTGAGGCTTCTCTGTGCCTGGATGTGACCAGAGTGTGTGCCAGGACCAGGAGCTAGGAAATGCTACTGGATGCTGCAGTTTAAGTCCATCCCAATCATCTGAAGATCCAGCCTGAAGCTTGATGGAGGGTGTTATGTTAGATAACTTCACTCTGCCACAATAAAACCCGAGCTTGTAACTATGGCATGATTTTCCTGTATGGATCACAAAAAGATCCATTGCCTTCCAGCTGGGATGCAGCTGGACAGCAATGATAGAGCTGTGCAGCTGTGAAGGCTCTCTGCTGTCAAATGGCACAAAGTGCTCGCTGTACAGATTAATTTGTGTTTGCTCTAAGTGGACCATATATTTCTGTGGCCTTTCCTCCCTGAAATAAATAGATGGCAGTATGCTTATATTTATACATTAAAAGTACTTTAAGAATCCCATTAAATGAAGCACTCGTGTACATTGTCTCTTCTGACAAGAGAACACACGTTAATCAGGTCACTTAATGCACTGTAGTGAAGAGCATGATAAAAAAGTCGAAGCAGATTTTCCCTATGACTAACATAGAACAGGGTAATGGCCATAGCATTTATGTCCAAGGATTTTAGGTAGCAACGATAAAATGCTTGAAGAACTGCGTTTTCAGTTTCTGTGGAAGAAATACAGCATTTTCTTCTCCTTCACACACATCAGTGTTGCATTCTATGATAAGTACTACAATGGGAAGATAATTATTTTAAGGGGTTAGTTTTAAAGAGGCTTTTTTTGTGGTGGTGGTGGGGATTTTTCGTAGTAATTTATAGGAGATCTAAGTTGTGCAACAAAAAGCTAGAAAAGCTTTGTTGTCTATTTCAGTGTGCTCGTGAGCTGGGATTAATGTTCTTTGGTAACTCCTTTGTGCTCGCTGTAGACAAACACGCAACAGTTCTAAATTTATACAGCATGTACTGGAATCAAGCTCGCCTTTTCATTTAAATGCCTTTATGAATAGGAGGCATTTTTTATATCTAATGACTCCTAAAATGGCACACGGTGATGGGTGAGACTAGAAAAATAACAAGATAAAAAAAGGAGATGCTTAGCTATAGTCTATCTATAGGAATAGTAAACATCAATTCTGTTCTTTGAGACCAAGCAGAGTTCACTTTTGTGAATTAGATATAGGGGATTTGTTTTAATGGGTCTGTGTGTGTAGATGCAGACATATGTAGATTTCTGTACGTGACATTGTGACCAGGCATTTTGACTAGTTCTTTTGCTGAGGGAGCTTACAGAATCTGCATTCAGAAGATTAAAAGGGACTGTTTACAGGAGGATATACAAACACTGGCAGAAACTGATATGCCACAAAGCTGTGGTGATAATGCTGTTTTAAAATGTGTACTAGTGGGGACACAGAGCTAATTTCCATAACTACTGCAGCATCTTATGCCTCTAACAGGAACTGTTGTGGAATACAAAGTGGAGGCTGCTTATTAAGTGTTTCGGTGAGAAGGCGGCAATATTTTATATAAGGTATGAAAAGGAAGCCTCTGGAAAGGTGCTTAAGGTACATAATTTCCTTCTCATTTTAGTAATTTGGATGATGAAAAAACCCAATCACCAGCTGAAAACCCAACCTTTGGACACAGGTACTCTCTTTGTAAATGGCATAAGAACATAGAGAAACACAAAACTTTATACAGAGCTTCTCAGATTGTGGTGTTTCTTTGTCGTCGGGACTAGTTTAAGAACAGTATTCAAAATGTCTGTTTCATTTAATAAGACAGAGACAGAAAAATATCTGTGCTAAGCTCTATCTTAGTCCTCAGCATATAAAACAAATTTACCTAATTTTAAATCTGAAAGAACTGGTATTTCTGCTATTGAGATGCTTATTGCATTGGTAGCTGCCCTACCGTTCTTGCTATGCAAGAACGAGGGGCTGTGAAATTGATGTAACATCAAAACTAGCCAGGCAAGAATCTGTTAAATGCGGAAAGGAAAATGCAGACGGAATAGATAGGGTGTAGCTACTTAACTTTGTGTAGCTGACTTATTCAAAATCCTATTCTGAGTCTTATTTGGAGCCAAGTATTACACCCAATCAGCTACTTACATAACCAGTACCTCTCCCTCTTACTTCCCTTCCAAAAGGAGAAAATAAGGATTAACTGGTTATGAGGGCTCCAGGGTCATATAACCTCTATTTTGCTGAGGAGAGGAGAGTCTCGAGCTCACATCCTCCGTGACTGTCTTCACATGCCCATTTGGCTGCCTTTTAAACCAGTTGTTAGCATGGCAAGGTATGCTTCCTTCCTGCTTTGACAAACCAGGATTGGATGATCTTTCCCATATACTCCAGACAGAGCTCTGAACAGGTTGCTGGTTTTCAGTGGGTGTCAGCATGTTTACGCTGCACCTATTAACTACAAGAAATACCGCTGTCAGTTGGTTGGGTGACAGATGAATTGCTTTAAAGATGTCATAGGTATCTTCATGTTGACCTGAGTGCGCTATTATATGATTACAAAAAGAATTTGGAGGACTGAAATGGGAAGCAGATAGATTTTCATTAAAATGTAAGTGTTCCAATTTCTGTAAACTGCATCCAACTATTAAAAAAAGATTATATCTTGCAGTGGTTTGAAAGAATAGAATAAAGGCGGAAATATTATTTCTTCATAACACAAGCAGCTGTGAAGTGGATTGTAGTTCAGTTATGTTTGCATTAGGACAGTACGTTGAAGAGAAGTGAGTTTTGAGAGCCATATGATCAGTGCTGAGAGCTAGTGTCTTTGCAGCATCAATTTCAGAGGGATTGCTTCAAATTAGCACTAGTCTGGCAAGGTGGACTGAATGTCCATTTGTGCTTGGGGTGCATGAGTTGAGCTTCTGGAGTATTTCTTCCAGTTTCATCCAAAAGACATCCAGATTGTGTTCTTCAAGATTCCTCTGTGATTTGAGCCAAAGTGCAGTAAAGTTAATTCCTTCAAAGCACAGTCCTGAATTAAAGCACTAATGTGGATGCGTATTTTAAGACCCTATTGTCCCCAATCAATAGAGTAACTCTATTCAGCCCAACATTAAAAAAATACTTACATGTGATCAAAGCCTGTTTAGACACATCTCAGCTAGCTTCAATTGCTCTGATTTGGGTACCAAGGCAGAGAAACTTGCTTACACAAGCACACCAGGATCATTTGCACGTAGGGAATCTGGCTCTACTGAAGTCAGTATCACTGTAACTTTAAAGCTGTTGGTACCCAGAGAAGTGTCAGAGTACCTATATGAACTGCAATGAAACCTCTACAGAGGTAAAATGGCTTCACAGGTATAAGAAGCAGAAGTATTTGATTTAACTCTGTAACATGAAAAATTACACATGTGTTTCTATGCCTTTGTGAATTAGTTGTGCTAAAAGCAGAACTGGAGATAGCTTCTCTCTGAGACTATTTCTGGAACCAGCTGTAGAATAGAATTCATACCTTGCACCACATGAAATGAAAACTCCTAGGGATCTTAGAAACTAGCTGTGAGATGAGCTCTCCAGGGAGCAAATAATCACCTCATTGACAGTACTGAGCTGCATTAATATGCACCAAAAGTGATGCTAGCAGTTTCTGGAGAGCAAATTATGATATTTCTTTTTCTCACATCCTGCAGGAATCTCTTCATTGACAAATAAATTGGACCTTATTAAGCTAAGACATACCTCTTTGAACTAGACTTACTGTAGCATCCAGTCTGGAGATATATTTTTCATATGTGCTTTTTTCCTATTATTGAGTAAAACTAAAATGACATATGCTACTTTGGACAAACCTAAACATCAATATTTCTTCTAGGCTGTCTGCATCCTAGGGGGACAGACTATAGGGATAGGCTGCTTAGCTTTAACTAGTTGTTAAGGTTTAAAGGAAATGGCTTATCATAAAGATACATGTATATACATACAAAAATAAGTTTCTTATTGCTTACAGGGTTTTTTTTGTTAAGGGTTTTGATCACTTTTGCTTTTCTTATAGGGGGAAATATTCATCTTCACTGGGAAACCATGGATTTTCCAGGTTTTAACTCAGCAAGGTGGCTGCTATTTTTTTTAGGGCATATTTTAAAGACAACTTCAAGGCAAAATGCACAGAAACAAGCTGTTCTGTAGTGGTGTGGTTTGGTCTTCACATGGCTGGAGCTTTCATTTCCTCTGATACATCCTTCCTGTCAACCACTTTTACTGGTTTTGCCTTGCCTTAGTGTTTTGCTTTGTTTCCATTGGCTTTTGACCTGACTTTATGCTGAGATGAAACCAAATGGAAGATCTGGCAGAAATGCATTGCTGTAGATGTTGACAAAGCCCAAAGAACAAAGGTGGGGTTAGAGAAAGAAAGACAAGTATCTAAATGGCTTAGGAAACTCTGTTATTTTGTTGTAAATTTGGGAGGGAGCAGACATAACTGGGAACAAAGCTATTTGTAGGCGGGAAAGTTGTAAATAAGCCAATATGAGGCTTTCCTCAAGTGCCTGTACACCAGTCTGCAGAGCTTGGTGAACAAGAAAGGACGGCAAGTCCATGCACTTCCATAAGCCTGTGATAAAACCAACATCACAGATAGGGTCCGATGCCATGCACAATTTGGACACGGTCATGAGTGGTTACAGCCTATCTAGGAAAATTAGGAAAAGAAGGTCTCTGTTGCTGTGTTAGGGACCTCTTCCATGAAACTGGAAATGTGTTTGTCAAGACCTTCTCATGAGTGATGTGTTGGGGATATTGTGCTGGGGGTATCCTACAGGACACCTGAACAGGGGAAGATGACAATTTTAAAAACAACTAGCAGGAGCTTGCTGCTTCTATGTTCTCATGTTTGTGCGGGATTTTAACCATCCAGGCATTTTCTGGAAGGGCAGCAATGCTTCCAAGAAGCTACTACACTGCATATTGGCTACTTCCCAGTGCAAATACTGCGGGGATCAAACAGTATAATGGTGTACACGACCTGCTGTTCGAAGATGACTGAGGTCAGGGTCTGAAGGAAAGCTGGAAAGATATGCAGCAGAGTCAGGACTCTGGCCTTCAGGAAAGCAGATTTAAATCTGTTAAGCAATTTCTTTGCCCAAATTTCAATTTGTTAGGCAGAATTCCCTCTGGAGGCTACCATGAGGAGAAAACAGTACATAAGCAAAATGGTTGTTTTATAAAGAAAACTTACTGAGAGTTCAGAAATAAAGTCTCTTCTGTTTGTGCAGGAAAATGAGAAATTTTGGCAGAAGAGTTGCTTGGCTAGGCAGGGTGCTTCTGGATGAACTGGAACACAAGAACACACAAGAAGTGGAAACTAGGCAACAAAGCAGGAATACAAACAGAATTGCTTGAGCATTTGGAGCAAAATCAGAAAGACCAAAGCCCAGCTGCAGATAAAAATACTGAGGAACGTAAGGGGTAATGGGAGAATATGCTAGAATCGGTGGGATACTTAGGGAAAACGTGGGTCCATTGGTGAGTGTAGGAGAAACAGATGGTACAGAAAAGGCTGAAAGACTCCATGCCTTTTTTGCCTCCATCTTCAGAAGTGAAATATTCTGTACCGGCACAGCTGGAGGTGGGGAGGGACAACAGGGGATAGGGGAACAGGTTAGGGACTGCTTAGAGAAACTGAATGTATTCAAAACCTTGGACCAGATTAGATTCACCTGAGGGTGCTGAAAGGGTTGACTGAGGTGACACAATTAGGTTAGGTTGCCAAATTTAGTTCTGGTAATGATTTTCTGGCTGTAATGGTGTTGCTAGGAATGCTCAGATTGACATTTACAGCAAGGGGCAAGGCTGATAATCCACAGCACAATAAACAGCCAATGACAAAATATTAGGCAAGTTGTATAACTTAGGTGAGGGGTTTCCAGAAAAGAAATAAGTGCGTATTGCAGAATGCAAGAAATAAGTTCATCCTGAGAAGCCATATATACTAGCAGGAAAAAAGGTTTTGTTTGTTTGTGCCTAGTCCTTTAAATTTAAAGGATGTGCTTTGTGATGAATATTCTCATGAGGCCTGGAGCTGGATACTCTCTCATTAACTGTCTCTCCATGAACAAAGCGTTAGGAATTTCTATCTTGGTTTTTCTGTAGACCAGCAAAAACACTTGCTGCCCTAACTAACTACTCATAAGAGATTATTTTTTTCTTTATAAGGGAAATAGAATTATTCTTTATAACAGAAAGCACAAACATTTTTCTTCCTGAAATCACCACCGAATCTTGGTCCAACGATCTATCCAGTCAAGGCTTGATCTAAAAGTACTTTTGATTCCTGTCTCCATATTGTTGTCTTTGAGTTATGTTTAAAAATGGAGACTATAGTGCTAATGTACTCATCAACTTCAATGGTGCAGGGTACACATCTTGTTCATTTTATGGATTATCCAATTCTGTCTGACATACATCTTGTCAGGAGTCCTGAAATACCTCCAGCAGTGTGTTCATGAACTCTGAGTGAATGACCTGCGATCAGCTGTTTGTTTTGACCTTGTCCCTATCGCCCTTTCGTAGCTACTTGATCAAAGTTAGTGTTAATGGATTTTGATTGTGTAAACACTTGGGAATTTCTCATATTTGGACTAGAACAAGAGTATTTATGCATGAAGATATCTGCTATTCACTATTCATTGAATCAGTTGGAGAACGTAAGAAACAAAACAAAGTGAGGCACTTGACCAGTCACATACTGCAGATAGGGTGAAATTGGATTTCCTTGATTGCAGAAGAGATTGTGTGATTCAAATTATTAGAAATACTGTAAGAGTATTTGCCAAAAAGGTCACATTTGTTGGCTTTGTCTGTTAGCCTCTATTTGGTGGATGTTGATTGGGGAGAAAAATTAATAAATTGTCATCGAAATTGTAGGCATGGTGCTATTTCCTTCTATCTCAATAATAAAGAATATATAAATTTGCTTTTAGGATTACAGAGCATGTTCCATATCAGGTAATAATTTTACTGTAGGTAAAACATGGGCGTCAAACTCCTTGAGCAAGTTTCTGAAGCAAACCTCTCTATTTTTCTAATTTTCCAAATATTTCTCTTAAAGTGGATCCATGCTGATCTTGAACATGGTAAGACCTGTACAGTTTTTCCTGTTTTGTACTGGGGGGAATGAAGGGAGAGACAAGAAGACGTTTATTAGAGAGTAGGGGGTAGCAGCAAAGTAACAAAGCAGAGAAAAGCCTTTGAATTAAAGTGTCAGTGTCTAAAAATGCAAAGCACCGTTCAGGTGATGGGTGCCATTTTCCTCACAGCCCTTTTCTCCCTCTCACTTTTTTTCCTTCACATTTCAGTTAATCCTTCCTATTCCCATCTGTTCTTGCCGCTTCTCCTTCGCTTCTTGCTATGTGCCTTCACTTACTGCATGGAGAGCACTGTACAAAGAACAGTCTGTATGTTTATGATATCTGCTTTAGGACTTAGCACTCATTTTTCACCCAAACTCCCACAGGGCTCACCGATTAGATCGATGTCATATTAGACTCGAGGAAAGGTGTATCTGGTTCAAAAACACAGTTGGAGAAGTTTACATCTGTGTTACAGCCTGATAGCTAGTGTTGCCCCTCTAAAGTTGGAATACACCTTCATATTGTCGCTCTTCTAAGACAGTTCCATGACCATCAGGGAATCCCCACTCATGGTTGTGTCGGTACTTCTGCTTTTGCAGCTGCTCAGTGAACCTAAGTAGGGAACTGACCCATCTAGCAAGCAGCCCAGAACGTGTGTATTTAAAAGTTCCTCTTACTGGTTCAAACAGCTGTACAGATCCATGCCCATAATATGGGAATGGGAGCCCAGTGGGTGTGGGAGAGGGAACTTCAAGCTTAATTTTAACATCCAACTATGACCTCAGCCCTTCTGGATCTAGTCTGTCTCTGTTTGCTATGTTTTATCCTTATTATAGATCTGTGTCTGCCAGCAGCACTCTGAATATAATATAGTATCAATTAAATATTTCTAATTAATCTGTACCGAAAAAATAGTTGTAACATTCCTAAAAACTATGCAAGTGTCTGATCCTAAACAGATTAGTTGAGCATCTTGAAGAATCGTCGGCATCTGTGCAGATGGTTTGTGCAGCTTGCAGGACCTTTCAACTATGTCATGAAATGTGTGTAGGTCCTCTGGTGTGCTGCTTTTGAGCACAGTCAGTATTTCATATTGTGAACTTCTCAGCATGTTGATAGCTTTTAATTATAGTTTCTTTTATTAAATTTGTGACAAGTACAATTAATGGCTTACTAACTCTTGGCATAGAGTATACATTATGCTTTTAGAATTCCTTTTTTTCTTTTCTTGCCTTCCTAGAGGACCAACGTCACAGCTTCTTAGTGGTGCAAAATCCCGTCGTAAATAGACGTGAATAAATAGACGGTCATAAATCCCATGGTGCTTTACCCGTCATAAATAGAGCATTAGGTAGGTAATCTGTACTAGGGTCAGGCAACAGATTTGTTAACTTGCACATGCCTGACTGAGAAAAATGACTGTAGAAACATGATCGCTTAGCTTTATTTATTTTGGGGCACTAATGGTATGTTTTAACTTCAAGTATCAAGGATAGCATCAGCATGTGTGGTAGGCTTTTTCGTGCTGTTTACTCCTTTTGTGCCATTGCTTCTTTTTTATACTAAGGTAATGTTTTTTTTATACAAAGCATGAATGAAGTCACAGCATCTCAATTGTCTGGGATGGAAATTAAATAGAAGGATCCAGCTGATCACATACATATCTAGACAATTATGGTTTTATACAGATATGCCTTGGTTTAGTGTCTAAGTTTTTACAGCACATCACGTAAGACAGATTTTTCTGTATGACTAACAACAGGCAGAGACCTCTGTGAAGGTGAAAAGGGGACACAATATTGAGGAGGAATATTGAAGAATCAAACAAATAGCTAAAAAGATGAGGGACTGAATGAATGATTGGGAAAAAAAAGATGTGCAAAAAGTGAGAAAGAAGAAACAAAGGAGACAACAGACAATGAAAGGAAAATCACTTCAGGAACACAGCTACAGCTTCTGAGTTGAAAATTCAACAGGAAAAAATGTATTGTAATAGTAGAAAATAGATGGAAAGGAAAAGAGCGTGAAAAGAGAACAAGGGAGATTTTTTTTTTTTTCTCAGCTGGCTGGTGTTCCCTAGAATATGTTATTATCCTCTGTATTGGCTTGAATGATTTGGACCATTTTGTTTATTGTTTCCTCTTTCCTGTGTAATGACTCCTAAATGAGCAGAACCTGTTGAAATGGAGGTGATGAGCAACTGTGAGAGATGACGACTGCCATGGATCCTGCGTCTACCACACCCCCAGAGTGCTGAAAGGGAGGCCGAACACCTCTGAGATTACCCGTCACTTGGCATTGGTGTACAATTGTACATCAAAGATCTTAGCCCTAGCAAGATTCAGCATAAGTGGCCTGCAGCTGGCCCCAGCCACAGGGTCACTGTCTTCCTCCTCCTCATTCAGTTCAGCAGCAGCCATGGTGCGCGGGGTCCCACGTCTGCGCTGTTGTCCTCGGTATCATGCCAGTTAGATGACGCCAGTTCTGGGTATTATGGTGATGCAGCGTGAAACAGAGAAGCTGGGGGTGTTTTGAAGAATAGCACACAGATGGGATGCTGCGGAGGACTGGCATACAGGCTGGTATAAAGAGTTAAACGTGTGTAGGACTGCCAGGCGATGAGAGAGACATTGAAACACTACACTTCCTGTGAAAGACAAGTCACATAAGCAACGTTTCATTGAAGTGCTGTTGAACTCAGCAAATAGGTGTTCTATGTATCACTTACCGTGCTTCCAGATCTTTACTTCACGGATGGTTTCTGTACTCTCTTGACCTATGGTAATAATGACCGCTTCACCTATCCAAGTGGCTGACGTGCACCATGGGGAGAAAAGCCAAGGGGCACAAGTCCCAGGCTAGCTGCTCAGTACGGGACTCTTAGGTATTCAGAATGTTTTGGCTGCTGCAGCAAATTAACTATTGTGCTTCTAATTGTCTCATTACAGTGGAGATGTGCAATGTGTCAAAAGATGAAAATATTAGTAGAGTATCGTACTCTGTAAGTAGTTCCTTTTTGCAAAGGACAAAGTTATGAACTGATAAACTGAAGGTTAGGATTAAATCAGTCATTTCTAAAGAGATAACTTCAGAGAAATACAACTTCTTCACTAATTCCCTCTTGCTGCTCCTACTCCGACTTGTAATGAAAGGATTAGATGACAAGTGTCACCAGCATTATTTCTGATGCTAAGAGATTGCTAATAGCATGATAGAAGTCTGGGCTGTGAATATCACATGAGGAAGGTTATCTGTAGCAGAGATTGAATGGGTAACCTGCTTTTTTGTATACTGACAACATAATTACAAATGCTTCTTGCTCCTTATACATGTCAGTTCTTTGCTTCTGCTGCTAGCTTATTAGGTAGTGCAGTGTGCTACACAGATCTGTCATGGTTCCGTTTGACTTAAAAAAAGTCTGAGACTGGATGATCCCAAGTCATGTAAAATTGGTGTGTTTTCTCCCCAACGGATATTGCCAGGCTTTGGGTGAAGCTCAAAAAAAAGAAATAAATTAGGGATTAAGTTTTCTTAAATGAGATAGCAAAAAAATTATTTGAAATAAAAGTGCAGCAGTGGGCAGCAGGATACTTATTTTGTACTTCAGCCTCTACCATGAGAATTCTTCTTGCCTCAGTTTATCCAGTTCTGTTTGACAAGTGCCTCACAGAGGAGTTGTGTAGCTAGTGCAATTTAATGGTTGGGAAGATTGTCATAGAACCCTGATGAAAGATGCGCTACAACTCTAAGGTATTATTATTGTTCTATTTTTTCGCACAGCTTTATGAATATTATTTTAAAAGTTTTATTTGTTCTGTTTGGCAGAACTAAGAAATCATTCACAACTGGTAACAGCTTTTACATGAAGTCTTGCTAGCTTGCTATTTTGTTTAAAAAATAAGTTTTGGCTTTTTTTCTAGTTTTATCATTCATTTAATATGATCCATTTTAGTCTCTGCATTTGAGTTTCCTGCATGATTAATTCTATAATATTAAAAATGTGATGAAATGCAAACTTTATAAAATTGACGGATAATTATGTTTCTTATGTTAGTCAGCGAAATGAATGATGAAAAAAACCACTGTGGCCTGATCAAAACCATTAAATAAATTAAAATGAGGCCTTCAGAATCAGGTTAGAAGAATTATATTGAAAATAATTGTTATCTTGCTTTATAAGCTTTCTGATGTGTCCTATCTCTTGCAGGGCTTTTCTCTTGAAGAATGTTAAGCACATATTTGTAGTTAATTTGCTGATACTATGCGCATGAGTTATTACTTTTTCTTAACTTCAAATTGTGCAGTTCATTCTTTTCATTCCTAAAAGGATAAAGGCTGGGATTTTCCAAAGGAGCTTAGAGAATTTAGGGCTAAATTTTAAAAGGTGCCTGAAGATTCAGATAGATGCCAAAGGGGATTTTTCGGAAGCATTCAGCTTTGTATTAGAAGAAACAGAGGTGGGTATTGAAATTCTTGAAAATCATACTGGGTTTGTATCAGTAGCCTTTAAATTCCTACAGGTATTAAAATTGTCTTCTGTGGCTATGTCTATTTTAGTAAGTAGCGCAACACAGTAGGAGCAGATTTTAGAGCAAAATGATGCTGAGAAGCTGACATTCACATTATTTAGTTTTGGGGAGTTTGTCTTTAGATGCGCTCTGGTCCTGTCCCATAGACTAAATTCAAATTAGCAGCTGGCGCCCATTAGATATGTCACAGGAGCCTAGAAGTATTGTTTGGAAAGAACGCCTGGAAGTCCTCTAGTCCACTCTTCAGCTCGGTGAAGGACTATTGCCAGCAGGTTCAGCAATAGGGTATTTTAGCCAAATATCCAAACCTGCTAGGAATGGAAACTCCACAGCCTCTCTAGGGAGCGAATGCCGCACTGCTTTCCAACTAAAAAGTGCTTTAGAAGCACAGTGTGAGCCTCCCAAGCTGCAGCTTCTGGTTGTGGCATCTTGTGTTATTGTTTCCCTCTACCAAGAACGCTTTGGCTCTGTGTTTTGTTTCTTGCCCAGACTGTGAGCATTGGTATGGAAGCACATGAGGCAGTAATGTGCCTTTGCAGCCCTCTCCCAAGCGGTGTATTTCTCCATATACACTGCTTTCTAGTGTACCGCTGGATGTAGAACCCCTAGTTCAAAGCTCTCCTCATTAAGTCACCATGTCTGTCTCCTAGTGCACTCTGAAGAAGGAAAAAAAAGCCTTACCGGTGGTTCAGGTATGCATCCAGCTCTTCTGCCACAAATGTCTATTCCTCTCTGAATCTTTCCCCTTGACCAGCAGAACGGAAAAGAGCATGACTTTGAATTCCATTCGCATTTCCTTTGCACCAATATCCCTAGCAGCAAGGGGCTGTAGTCTACCCCTGATGAGCCACCAGGAGATTTCCTATTCGGTATGGATGACTTGTGTCGTCTGTGAGTTCCTGACATTTTGATTGCCCTGAAGCAATACAGATTAAGCCTGCTAGAAATCTTATTGACAGAAAGTTCTGGTTGGAAAATGTTAATTGAAAAAACAAATGAAAAAAATTAAAATGAATGTGCTACGTGGATGTTATTAAACTGCCATATATTCTTGGGCATAGCTTTTGCCTTGATCCTCTTGTAGTCAGGAGCGGAGAATTCAGTGGATGTGTCTAAACTGCCTGCACAATTCTGGTCCCTTGATTGTCCATCAAAACCATGCTCTGCCTTAATTCCCTAGCATTTTTCAAAAGCATTCCCTCTTCAGTCAGTCTAGACAGACCCCCGTAAGGTCTCTTACAGTATTCTATGGGAACAGGCTGGAAAATCCAGTCAGTTTCCAACCTCACTCCTCATATTTTGACTATTGGTATAGACCTGTAAAGAAAAGTACAAAATACAGTTGTTACCAGTAATCTGGAGACCCAGGTGCTATTCCCAGACTGCCACTTATTTATTATGACATTAGTCCAGACACATAACTCCACTCTTCCCCTATCCCATGTAGGGGTAATAAAACCATGATGTATAATTCATTACACTGTCCATATGGAGATGTTATAGCTGTTTCATACTGTTATAGATACCTTAACTGTCATTTTGTCATGCAAAGTATAACAAGTCAATTAGGATCACCTTAAGTTCCTACTTTATTATGGATATCAGATTCTAGGTACTCAATCCAGTTATGGTGGACTATGGTAAGATCTAATTTTCCAGGCTGTCTGGTAACTCCTTGGGTACATTACTCTACCATATAGTACTGTGAAGTAAAAGTTGCCCTTTCCATGGGTTAGTTGCCTTTTTGCAAGTTTCTCTCTGAGTTTGGCCCACAAAATCTTGTTTGAGTGTTCATTGCCTCAAAGAAATATATCAGGGTAGGAAAAAGTGCCTTCTCCTTCTGGAAGCTTTTCTGTTTTTTTCCCCATCAAGCTTTACTTTTGTTTTTATATGGTTTTGTCCTTAATTAGGCTCTTAATTACTTTCCCTGAAACCACAGTAAGTCTCATTGCTTTGTAATTCCCCTGATCTCCTGTGACTTCTTTTTTTAAATATAGATGGTGTTTTATGTGAACAGATTGTTATCCTCAAAAATAATTGCTGTTGTAAAGCCTGCATTTTGCATCCTCGTCTATATCAACACCGCTTCAAACTTTATTTCATTCAAAGTTTTCAAGCCAGTCCAGGTCCTGTACCCTGGAGAATCTCAAACATATTGACTGTTTTTCTGGTTTTGTGCTATATTCTTCAAAGTTGTTCTGTGCTTATTGGAAAAAAACCTGAAGAAGATACTTCCTTCTTCTGTTAGAACTGCTCCATCTACGGTCAGCACTGGTGTAAAGGAAACAATAAACTGTGAATAAGCTATGAAAGCAGTTCTGTAAAGAAAGTGAGGAGAAATAGGCAGGTGGGTCAGCAACATCAGCCAGCATGGGGAAGGCAGGGCCTCTGGTGTGTCTTCTCACAAGGTGTCAGAATCTCCAAGGGTGTGTGGCGGGAGCATGTCCGCTGCTTTAAGGGTATCTGGTCAAGGACCTTGACAATGCAGCAAGGGAGAATCAGAAAAGGAGGAAGACATAAACAAGGACATAGAGGGACACAAATCTGACTGACAGAAGATAAGGGAGGCAGTGATGGGAACAAAAGCTGGTCAATCACACTAATTGATGAGGGCCTGTGAGAATCTTTATTCCAGTAAGGTTGTCTGGGGACCTGACCAGGGACCTTGTCAATTGGGAATTCAAGGGAAAAAGGGGAAGCCAGAAACCAAAATATACCAAGACACAGACCTGACAAAGCAAACATGGAGACAAAGACAAGAAACAAACATCGCCACACACACTAATTGATGGGCTATCAAGAAGTCAGAAGTGCCACTTCCAGGAAGATCAACCTAGACTTTGCAACTGATAAAACTGTAAAGCAGGGGGACCCCGGACCAGGAGGTGTGCAGGAATGGATGGAGCTGTGCTAACCCCTTGGGGATGGGCAGGCAAAGGGGAGAGGGAGGAACAAAGAGGTGGATAGACAGAAAAGGGTATAAAGGCGACTGGTCACTTGTAAAATGGGGCTGATCAGTACGCTTGTCTGATGAAACTTGTTCACTACAGTCTGTCCTATCTTCTTTAGTCTTCTTATTAATTCTTTTCTTAACTGTCTCTCTGTGTATCTTCATTCTCTGTCCCGTGTGTATGTGTGTTGCAAGGACTAAGTGCCAGTTACTGGTGAGACCTGTACGTTTGTCAATGGGTTTTGTGTTAGCTACCGGAGTCAGACCAGGGGTGTGAGTGCCTGTGCTGTCAACCAGTGGAGCCAGTGGGGTCTCTGTGCCACCCACTGGAGTGAGTGGGGGTCTTTAACTTCCAGGCACTACGTCAGGAACAGTGTGTGTTCCCAGCTACTGGGGGAGCTGGTGTGAGCGAGGCAAGTGAGGGACTCAGCACTGGTGGCTGGAGTGGGACCATGGGTCACAGCCCATGTGCCTCGTGCAGCTGCTGGGGGGCTGTCTGTACCTCCCCCAAAGCATGTGTGCATGTGTGTGTGTATTTGCTAGCAACCCTCAAGCTGGTCCAGACAGCGAGGAGGGGGGCCTGGGGTCTGGGCTGGGCTATTAGGTGGTTGCACTAGTGACCCCCTGTCTCTATCAGCTGGAGAGGAGGGCGCTTGGCTGCCTGAGCTTGTGTTTTATGAGTCCCGTACGCAGGTGCTGTTGAAAGGAGTGCCTTGTCTGTGGCAGTCTGTGTGACCAGCCGTGTCAGTGTTCCGGGCGTCTGTGTTTGTGTCTGTGTGCGTCTCTGGGATACGTCTGTAGCTTCACTACTGGTTGAATGTGCAATCAGGAAAGCAGCAACCATGTCCCTCAGCCTGGACAGAGAACCTGGGTCCCTGGGCACCAGACTGGGCTCCAGTAACCAGGCAGCAGGGTCCTGGGGTGGAGCTGCTGGGGAAGGTGGCAGCATGTCTAGCATCACTTAACAGAATCAAACTTTCAGATACTGCATCATCCCTTATAAATCCCTTTTAGAGTGTTGCAGGATAAGTACAAATAATAGAATGGCCTCCCATAGGAATAGGCATCTTGAGACTTCTGCTTCTCCTTTCATTAAGTTACGGTATACCTGTTGATCTACATTGGGCAAAAGCCCAATAAACTACAATTACTATTGACCAGAAGATGCGTAGTAACAGCCTGGCTCCACTGCCTGCTCCCTTATGCACTCTGAAGTGCCCAAGGCACTGTTGCGATTTGTCCTTCCAAGTGGAAGCACAGGGTAGAGGCCTTGGCAGACACAGAGTGTAGCACTGGGTTGGTGCAATGTGGTAAAAAATGTCAAGAAGATACAGGAATAATGTGGTCTAGGGAGGTGAGAAGGGAGGACTATGGCTTTTTACGGTGTAGAGTGGGTAACTGGAGGATGTAAAGGATAATGCATCTAGATGACAGTCTGTAGTGAGAGGATGAGGGAGCTGGGGGCAACCAGCTGAGTACCAAAGCTACTCTCAGGATCAAAGGCTGACAACTGCCTAAAATAGCTCCAAAGAAAAGGCAAGTCTAAAGCCATTGTGTATGTGTTCTTAGGATACTTTTTAGATGGTTTTCAAATCTTACCCTTATGAACAAATAGTTTTCAGCACATCATTGTAAATTTTTAATGCACATAGTTTCCAGATAGAACGTCAAAATGTGAGGTCTGGAGATTCAAAAGCAAAGTAGTGATCCCGTCTCTTATCCTGATGGCTGGAAATTGATCTGTTACTGGGACTATGAAAAAATGCAATATCATCTGAGTGTGTAGCCAGGTTCTCTACCTGTGTAAATTACCCACCAATTTCAATGATGTTTTGGCAGCGGATGCCTGGTGATGATCCAGAGACAACTCTTTTTATGTGTTGGTATGAAGTAATGGATCATTTCTGTGGTCTGAGTGAATGCAGGCTTATAGTTCTCTGGTTTTTATAGTCTCTGATTTTTTGCTCTGCATTTCCCTGTTGAATGATCACTTACTTAATGTGTGAACTTGTTATAGTTGGTTTCTTTAAGAACAAAGAATGCAAATGTGATCAAAGAGCTTATCGATCATCCCAGCTACCAATATGATACAGAATAAATAATTTCTAACAATTTACTCAGTGATGCATTGAAAATTACTATGCAATGGCATCTGGTTCATGAAACTTAAAACAAAAAATCTGAATGAGATTGAGTGTTGAAGAAAGTGCCAGAAGCTCTCCTGTTTTATTTCAGTTTCCTATAATTTCATACAATAACATGTCTAACCTTTTTATAAATATCTTTAGTGCACACAAATCCCCTGTATTTCCTGGTAACTGAAATAAGGCTAGAATTTTTTTCTAAGTCCTGTTGCAGAGCATGACACTGATTTTATTGGGGATATTTTTTTAAGATTGCTTTTGTGAATTATTGGGCTATAAGGCAGAAGTATGGCACAATACATCTTCTCCTATTTATGGATTCTACAGATATGACACTATACGCGTGACCTTGTTCAAATATTCCTATTGTAACAGGAAAAAGTAATCCAAAATGCTACATATACATAAGAAATGGCCCTGGCAGTCATAGCTGATTTCTTAGTGTTTATTGTTTCTTTATCAGATGAACAATTTTTCCAGGTTTTAAATCCCCTAGATGGCACTACAGAATACAGCATTTAAATGCTTTATACAATGCTGTTAAATAGACAATGTTAAATAATTTTTCTCTTGAAAAATAAACATTAATGAGTTGTTGAACAAAATGAAATAAAAGGCAAAGATTTTAATACATGCAAGATAAGCTACATGCTTGGTTGTTTTGGCGTGTCCTTATGTACAGAAAGTGGAATGGTATGCCAGACGTGTGCCAGATCACATACAACTCTTTCTGCTAGTGTGGTCCAGATGGTAGCTGTCAGTTTCAAATCCAGACTTGGGCCTCCAGGTCTGAATTGGAAAATAAGTGTGTTCAATCCAAAGGGATTAAAAACCAGGAAAGAAAACAAGCGCTGTTGTTTTGTACTAGAAACATACTTGGCAATCGAAAGTACTAAAAATGTATATTGCAAGGAGATGTTGTTTGGGACCAGGTAAGAGGTTTTAACATTTTAATTGGCATTTAAACTTCATGCTTTAGTGGCAGGTACCTCACATGCTGGACCTCATGGGAATCCTGATAGTTCGTATTACCCCTGAGCATTTCTTTCGCAGTTGGTATGTCATTGTCTGCAGATCACTGCAGTAAATACTGTACTGTACTGCTGAAAAGAGAGAAAAACATTGCCATCTGCAACTACAGCTTGCAAATTACAGCTTGCAATCGTCTGCTATTAAATAAAGACACTTTAACAATATTTTGGGTTTTAAATTAGCAATTTACATCACAAGACACTGAAAATACTAGTCTTTTAATACTGCAATTTTCTTTCCTTTTAACCAGGCATCAATATGTATTGAATAAAAAAAAAGAAAGTAACACAAACCAATGTTTACTTAAACAATAGCCACCAACAGCAAGAGACACACAGATGGAAATCCAATAGCTTCTATCTCAGTGGGAGGTTTCATTTGAGGACCTTGATGGCGATGTGATTGGACTGCAGCACTCTAATTTACGTCATGGAGAATCTATTATGATGCCTTTTTTACTGCACTGCTGTGCCAAACTAGGTCTCCTATGAGAAACCGGTCTCAAGCAGGGAGCAGGACGTAAAGACTTCAGTTTGAAGGAGTGGAAAAAGCAGCAGAGTTTCAGGTACTGAAAATTCAGGCTAACTTGAAACAGTCTGCTGTCCTATGGACACAAGCAATGGCAAACCTTTGGTTTTTTTGAAGAGCCTGGTAAAGGGGACAGCAGAGAAGCTATAGGGCATATTTGATGTGCAGTGCATATTGCCCTATAGGTTAAGGAAGGAACAGAATTGCATAATGTCTTGACAGTAAATGGCCCCAAATGTCCTTTTTTAATGCCACTACTTCATTTCCAGTGATAGAGTGAAAGAGTGGAGAGGAGTTGTCCAGTATAATAAGTGCAGAGCTCATTCTTTCACCCAGGGAATCCTGGTGTCAGCAAAATGTATGGAGAAATCCTTGACAGAAAAAGCCCTAGATGTAATGGAAAGAGCCAGCAAAGAACTGTATGATGCAAGCATAATTTTCTGTTAAATTCTACCAGATGGTCCGCAAAGGCCTATAAAAGTGCTTTCCCCTTATAAATCTTACAGAACTTTTCCTCCCAGGGCTAATCTTGTAATCGCTAATCAGCTAAAGCTCCATGTGCTTCCTTTACCTTTGAGTACACACAAAGGTGTTTTACTTCTGGTCTGCCTGGCCTTTTGGGGAAAGCAAATTCTTTATTATTGATCAGAAGGTAAATCTATTAAGGGAGGTAGCACAACATTCCTTGTGAAGCGCAGCCAGAGCCTGCTTGGGCATCTGGTAACACACTGATTGTGCTAGGAGGTCCTTTACTTTCAGCACTTCTGTGGTATTCCTAAACTGCATATTCATTTCCTTCCTAGTCAGCTTTCAGAATATAAATCTGTACAGTCTTTTGACTAGGAGTTAAGAATCCTTGGTTCTCCTCCAGAACGATCCCTAACTTTTTTTCTGACATCAACCAGGCACCTGGTCTCTCAGTTCCCCTGACTTGCTGGCAGCGCACAGTGGTGGGAGTGCCCAGGGTATCAAAATACAGGTGAGAATGCAAATAGAGGGCTGGTGGTACATTGCACATCTCCCAGTTGGGTAGACACGCTGCTTCTATTTCCTTTTTTTTTTTTATTCTTTTTTTTTTTTTCTCTATGTGTCTTAATTATCTCATCCTAGATATCCTAGGATCCTGAAATCCTTTTTAAGACTCTGCAATAGCCAGCGGCATACTATTTGAACCCTCTGTAGTACTCTCTACGTGATGTCACCAGCAGCAATAGTGAAAACTCTAGTAGAAACTTAGTAGCTGCCACTTACAGACTTACTGTAGTCCCTAATACTTTTCATTTATTCTGTAAACGCTTAGGGTCAGGACTGTATCTCACCATTTGTCAATATAAGGTTTAGCATAATCTCAGCTGGGCTGTGTAGAGATAGCTGTGATTGATACAAATATTTTTCAAATCGCATCTTTTATTATTGGAAATTTAAATTATTATTATTTAGGTCATTTTTTCTTAATACCTTTTTTTTCCTGGAAACAAGAGCTGTGTCACAACAGTAGGTTATACAAATTCTCACAGAAGGGAAAAAAAGGGAGGAAAAGGTCTTTTAATAAAATTTTAATTTTACTGAAATGTAGCCAGTTACATTCAAGGCACGTACCAGTCTCAGAATATTGTTTTTTGTCAAAAGTTTTGAAGTGCAGTTCCTTTATTGTATATCATTTTAGCAGACCTTGCTGAGTAGTTAACAAATTTCAGTCATTATTCTAGTAAAATCAGTACTACGGTAAGACTTTCTTAGATTCTTACAGTGATTTACTAGCAAAAAGCACTAATGCAATTGCTAACTTACTTTTCGGACTTTTTAGTCTTATTGGTCATCTCTCTGATATCATTTATCATTCTATATTATTATTTCACTTAAGAACTGATGCCATACATTCTGTTGAAGTATTACATTGGTTTGAATTTAATCTTGTGAGTCCTGTTCAGATGGTTTCTGTACCTGACTCAACTGGTTTTGCTGCTCCAGAAACAGCGTGCCAGAGAGCACTGTTCTCGGCCTTTTATTAGGTGTTATTTATAGTGCCTTTGGTGATAAGGATCAGTGGGTAATAGATGGATTTTCATTTCTATGCTGATTATGGACACTTTTATTTCCTTTTTAAAGGTTTAAAAGGTGTTTTGTTTTGTTTTGTTTTTTTTTTAAATGACCATATGTCCTACCACTAAAGTGTGTCACTGAACTCACTCTAATTTCCTATGACAAAATGCACACAAATTCCTGTAACGTATGTGTTTCTTTAAACGATTGGGAAATACCATTAAAGTACTGCTAATGTTTGGAACAATAATACAACTGCTTATACCTTTGTTAATGAATGCTTAGTCTCTTCTGAACCACTATTTCTGTATGAAGACTATGTATATGTTGCTTAAACTGTGGAATAGCTATAATTTTTATACATGCTTGTTAGGGGGCTGTGCTTAGTGCTGAAGCCTTCATATAGTTCTCAGCTTGAGTTAAATATATCCTTTTCTCTTTCAAGTCCTGGCCATTATTTCCTGTTCTATTAGTAATATGAAAATTATCTGCGGACTGCTGAGAAAAGGGGAATAAAATGTGAATGTTTACATTTGCACACATATAATACTTACTGCACAGCTTTTGATACGAATCCCTTGGGCTGGCTGGAGGCCAGTTTATTTCCTAACCTATCATAGAACAGCTGGAGGCCATGTGTAACTGCAAACTTGCCAAATCCAACATTTTTGGCTCATGGGAATTTGGATCAGAGAGAATGTGGCAGTCCAAGAGAGTCACAGAGAAGCATAATTTAGACATGGTTCCTGCAATCCTGTCAAAGACAGTCTGCATTATCACAGGCTGAAGGCTGTAGTTCTCATTGATCTGGAGAAAATCTTGATTAAAAGTATTATCTTAAAGATGAACTTAGTTTGATAGAATTTTCACAGATCTCCAGTTCTGGTTCAGAGGATGAGGGGAGAAAAAAAAAAGACTTTTTAAACGATTAAAACTACAGGCATACTGTATTCTGGAAAAGGACAGATTTTCATTTTTAGATCTACGATGGAGCAAAGATTATGCTGATGCTAAACTTAAAACTAGTGGGCAGAAGACTGGATGTTCTCATCCCCAGTGACTCAGAAGCAGAGCAGGACATGATTCTTCTTTAAAACTTCTTATGTTTTTAATTAGTTTGAATGTCTCTATACAGGCAGTAACAAGATGAAGTAATCCCTTTCTCCTCTTGGCGTCTGCTGTGGGGAGTGTAATCCATGCAAACTTTCAGAATGTGACCTTTTTAAGTGTTTGCTACAGTTTAGAATGTAGTAGAAAAGGTAACTCTTTGAATAGTTTTTGAAAGGCATTGCTTTGGGAGTTCAGATTCTTGGCAAACTCCAGCGCGTAGATACCAGTGTTATAGACACTTCAGAAATAATAATAATACATCTAGATTACACAGATATTGGCCCAAAGGACTGAATGTTATTGCCAAACTCTAAAGTGAGAACAGGGCTGTACAGATTCCCCATGCAGCTTGTGTTTAATTTTACAGGAGACATTGTTTTAATTTTTCTAATGATCCCCAATATAGAAATTATATTCTAATCAGTGCAGGAGTCCAAGAAATTTTGTGTACGTGCCAGCAAAAGGATCTTACAAATATAAAATAGTTTTACTCAGTAGTATAAATATCAAGTGGAACTTGACTAGAAGATAGTGTTCAAAGGTGTATGCTAAATTTTTACTATGGATTTTTACTAGTGATAACATCTAAGAAACGGGCAGTAGTCCCAACGACCTTTCTTTGCTTGAAGATAGCCTTCTCACGTAAACTTCTGTTTTTACCTGTACTCTTCCTCAGAGTTAGGCAGTTGGCTCCCTGGATAATATTCACAGGTCTGCAACAGGCTCCCACTTTTTCCACGATGCTACATACTGCGGGTTCAAATTCATCTAGGTGCAGGATCATTTGCCATTTTGGAGCAGTCTCCAGGGCCCACCTAGCCACAGCTGCAAAGTTGGCAAGACTTCTGCAGCTCCAGGGCGTCCAGCCTCTTCTTGAGCGCAGGTAAGTCACCCAGAGTGACCAGAGCTTGTTCTTTTTCCGCTTTGAAGCAGTGCTCCTCTTTTCTTAATATACCAGCTTATGCGGTGGAGTACAGGATCACTTGGGGAGTAGGTCCAAATCCATGGATTGCCTCACTCTTGGTAGGCAATCCCTGTACTTCCCGTCTTTCGCTGCAGACTACCTGGTGCTAAGGAGTTTATCCTGCTGAACCTAGTTTACTGTGTGAAGGGGAAAAAAAAAAAAAAAGAGATATCTATGATAGGAAATACTGGGGGGAAAAAACCTTGAATCTGTCACCTCAAACTGAGAAAATCCATCTAGGATGAGGTAGGGTTGAGATATCGTCCCTGACTAGAGATATGTTTATGCCTTTTAAACCAATTGGTTGTTGAGTGAGAAACAGAAGCAGTATGACTGTCATCATCACAGTTTGGGTATGTATCTTCCTCTCCCTTTGACATACTTCCAAAATGAACTCAGAAGGGGAAATGCAGTCCTGAGCTGTCAGCCTTGCTCTGTGGAGGAATGAAGGTGTTTTGACCATTCTCTGCGAGGCCCTCTAGAGCTTCCTTCCATCACAGGAACTTGCCATCCCCTTGCGCCTAGAGGACCACACCTCTGGGCTACCCATCTCAGTCTCTGTGGCCCAAGTCAGCAGTCACATCTTGTCACGGCAGCCACTGAGTTCCTCAAAGTGACTGCTTCACAGACCCCATTTTCTAGACACCTTCTGCTCCTCTGGTTTGAGCACTTCCGATGTAACTTGGGATACATGAGAACTGGGAACGTGACACATGTTTGATGACTTCAGTAATACTCCTCCTCTACTCTGCAGCATCCTGGAGATACCTCTGTTAGTCCAGGAAAAGAGGAAAAATGTACATGTCTCTTAAGTCCAGTTATCACGCTGGTATAAATCTCACATCCAAGTGCTGGGGGGTATTAACCAAAGATCTCCAACTACTTTAGCTATCAAAAGCAGAAAAACTCTGATAACATAATAGTCAACACCGGATGCTTAGATTAGTTGCAAAGCTCTTTTGGAGCAGACTTGAGTGCTTCTTCAAAGTATCATATAGTGTCACATAGATCCACTTTTAATGGGAAGTTATAAAAAAAAATAAATTCCACTCCTGCAAATTTCACATTTGGCAATTAGCTTTTCTTTGCTATTACCTGAACTGCTGCTAAGGCAGATGGCACTGTCTAGTTCCTGTCATCAACTGATGAACTTCAGCTGTCTCCAAAAGATGCTATTTAAAGAGAGCTTCTGCAGGAAAAGAAAATGTGACCCTGTTGTGCCTGTGATAAAAATCAGCGTATTGGTTAATTGTCTGACAGACTAGCAATCATACAATGATGATGGGCACCTGTGCATTAAGTTCGCTACTGAATGTAGCCATTTCTCTTCTCTTCCTAGATGGAGGAAAATAAATATGCTGGCATGTGTTTTTTTTCAGAGCTCAAATGGCCTTGTCTATTATCAGGCTTTAATTTAAGGGGATTTTGTTCCTCATTCAGATTTAGCCCTATGCTGATTTTGCGAATAAATATATAGAAAATGTTTTATTCCACGTTACTTTCAAATCATGAGACAATATAAAAAAAAAATATCCAGCTACCCCTTTGGGACTGGCAGGGTGCCAAGGCATGAGAAGCAGAAAGCAAGGTGATGAGTTTTCTCCTCTGGTTTTGGTGCTAGAATTGGTAGCTCTGCTGCAGTGGAAAGAGACTTCTTGAAGGTGAAAAGTTTGGCCTTTTCTGCCAGAAATAGTGTGAGAGGTTATTTACAAACTGCAGAACATTCATGGGGCCCTTGAGACTACTGATCTCCAGGTATTTGATTTGTTTGTGCCAATGAACAATCCTAATTCTATATGCTGAGTTTTACTTCATAAAAGGCTTTTACTACCCATGGAAAATCATATTTTCAGACAGGTGTACTGCCTACACATCAGTACGCCAAATGAAAGGGAGATACTCCAAGGTTGTTGCTGTCAGCGCTCAATAAGAGATGAATATAAGATCCCACAGAACATTTGGCATCATCGAAATAAATGATTTTTAAGACTGTGTAATGAAAGTCTGGATACTTACATACTGTAGATTGCATTCTTTAGACTCAGAAAGTGTTTGCAGACTTGAAAGACATTTCTCATCTGCATTATTATTGTTCGCAGTAGTTACAGCCAGAGGTCTCAGCCCCATTGTACTAGGCATTGCGGGGAAAATAATGAAGACAGACATTTTTTCTGAAGGACTTTTATGCCTGAGCTAGAAAATACTTTCTAAGAGGTAGAAGAATGTTGAATGTGTTCTTTGTAGGTATTTTCATGTAACAGAAGTTTTCTCCTCCTGTAGCTTAAAGACTGCAAGAGAGGAGGTCAAACTCCTCTCCTATATACTTACAGAATCTTGACAAAGCTCTTTTTTGTGCAAATATATTACCCTAGATTTATTTTACAAAATGCAAGAGGGTTATACTTTTGGCTAAGATGTTTGGCTGCTAAACAGTTAACACCATTTAATAAATCTCTATAATTTATTATTATATTTTGTATTCTTTCTCTTGAAAAGCACAGCTCAGTGATCATTATAAAGTTTGTGGAAACACAAGTATATGGTGTGGGACCGAACAGACTTTTTCCCTTTATCGAAAAAATGTTTTATCACCTCTCCATCATTTTATATTTTCGTAGTGGCTTAGGCTTTACGTGGGATGAGACCCACTGGGTATGTCTGTACTGCTCATAAAGAGTTGTCCCTGAAGAGGTTTTGAATGCAATGTGCTCTGTGTCCTGCGTGACTGCCATCCACGTATCTGAAACACAGACTTGAGTGCAAGCAGTGTGCCTAGAAGCATACAAACCTGTCTGGCACACTTCCATCATTTGGAAGGCACAAGCAGACTGTGCATACAGGTTTGCTTTCCATTTGGGCCGAGTGTCTGGCTTTGAGGGCAATTCTTAGGCAATTCATGCCCTAAAGGCCAAATTAGATATGAGGCAATAGATGATTACAGTTATTCGGGGGAAAAAAAAAGTTTGGGTTTTTTTTTTTTAACTTAAATGGTAAAACTGAACACGAAGGGAAAATTTCATTCTTATTTCAACTAAAGCCTTTGCAGAAAGATAGTTTAGAGGTAAATGTCCTTTGCAAAAAGAATAGATGTGACTTCATACATGGAAGGGGTTCAAGGGGTAGCAGGTAAATTATTCTGAGGCTGCTATGGGATATAATTGCTTGGTAGACTGAGGGAATCATTCTGACTGTGAGAGAAAGATATTTAGGAAGAGATTCCTAGAACTGAGGGCACTGGATTTCCAAATTCTCATGGTGAAGTTCACACAAATCAGTACTATCTATTTAGATTCTAATTTGCCTTTCAAAAATTCTCTAGGATTGAAGTTGCGAGAACTAAAATTGATCACTTTGCAGGTTCTTCTTGACTGGGGTTCGGACCACAACCCTGAACTTCCAAAATGACTGAATTCTCTCCTTTTCCATCAGCAGAGACAGAAGAACCTTGTTTCTGGGACTACAGGCGCTTTATGTCAGAAAAAGGAAATTTGGTAAACGTGATTCTAGAGATAGCCATGACAATACCTTAAACCGGAATGGGTTATAGTGGAAAACAGCGAGCTGTCTAAAAACTGTCAGATTTCTTCTTGTACGGCGTCAAATGTTTTGGATTATTGATTTTTTTTTTTCTTGAACCTAGGACCTAGGCAATTTGCATGGATATCTTGCCTTTGAATTTAGGTGGGATTCCTAATAAAGCATTCATTTCCCATTGCCTCAATTCTTCAATGGGAAAAATTTTAGTTACAAGAATATTGTAAAGATAAATTGTATTAATCTTATGAAGCAGTGTTGAGGAGGGCTGTACAGTTAGTTGTACAAAAGATTATGAATTTGGTTGGAAATGCTATTTATGACAGTCCCTTCATTCAGTGGAGTAGAAAAAAAAGAAAGTTTTTTGCAGATTCTGTAAAAGAAAACACAAAGCGCAATACTCAAACAAAATGGAAAGGTGCTCGGCTTAGAGAAGTGTTTGCTATAAGTAGCTTTTCAAAATTAATGAGAAATATCCATGTAAGGGGGATTTTAATAAGCATTCTCTTGCTGAGTTCTCCATTTTTGATTAATTTAAAATAAGTCATCCAGGTTTAATGTATCAAAAGACAGTGACATTCCAATTCTGCTGTTGGATTTTTGCATGGAATCATGATTTTTATTGAAATACATGCATTTGAATCTCAAGGACGTAATTGTTCTACTATAAGAGTCTGTTTACATTTTCCATACTACTTTTTTCTACTTTACAAAGCTTTGTGGTTTGATTGCATCAAATCTGGTAACCGACGGGCTAGAGAAATGGCTATCATTCTTTAAGCAAAAGCCACAGTTAAGAGTTATATTAACTAGCTTAAAATAAGATCAATTTTTCTATCAGTAGTGATACATGAAAATGTTTTAAGTCGTTCTTTGTCAGACTTTGATTGACTGTAAAATCAAGATTTTTGCCAAGCAACTAATATGATATAATCTATTCCTCCTTATAAGGAGCAAAACAGTGTAGTCATGAGTATCTGAGAGCCAGAGAAGGACGGGTAAGTTAGCAGACCTTGGAAGCCTTATACGAGTATATCCCGTGCTATTTGATGATAATTGGAGAGGCTGCTTTAACTTTACTTTGATCAACGCATTGTGTTGGCAGAATGTAAAGCATCTGTAGGACTTCTAACTTTTCAAAATCGGCTGCCTCACAAGCAAAATAATCTTCCGGATAAAACCACCATTTAAGCTCCTGTTGTGTTGCTATTTCACTCCCTTGGAGAAGATAACATGGTAGGTTGAATTATCTGGTAGAAAATTGTCATGAATTATGTTCTGAATGACAGCTACTGTGTTAGCACTGTCTCTATGATGGATTCCGAAAGGCTGATGGACATATTACAGTGAGGAAGAACATTTTGTGAAAGTATAAATTAAAAAAGTTACACGATTTAAAAAAACAACTACCAGCAGTATGAAGAAACTATTGCTTAATTCTATATTCCTTGAGCCAAATGCCTGCTCTGGAATCATCCTATTTCCTCAGTAATAGCTAATCATGCTGGAGGAACTAAATTGCATGCATCCCTTTACTTAACTTTGTAGAACACATAGGCAATTATGGGAACTAAGAAAGGTTATATTGGCCATCAGTCTTTCTAGTTTTATACTTTATTCACCCCGTGGTGCCTTGTAATTGTTTCTTAAATGACCTTATTATGTTTGTGCAACATGGAAAATAGCTTACTTCACTTGCTTAAAAATTATTCAGATTCCATGTGTTCCTTTTCATTAATTTTTACATGCAGATGGCTTAAATTACTTATTATAAACTGTACTTCTGTGGGGTGCCTACACTAATTGGTAAGCCAAATTACCTATACCAGTTGTTTCTTGTGGCAGTGATGCCACAGAATTTATTTATACCTGCCCAGTGACTTTGGTGGGCCTGCACACGCTGTAGCGCTTCAGGCGTTTTGGTGTATCTTGGAGCCTTAGGAAAAGCAAAGTAGTGCAGGCCATGTGCATCTGACTTCTGTTTCTGCCTGTGTATTTTGTATCACAGACCTTCCGCTGTTTTGCTTCTACTTGCTCAGGATAAAAACTTATTACATGTCTGCTTCTGACAGGACAAGCTGAATTCTGCCTAATAAAAAACCCACTGGACTAAATTACGGTGAGTGTGGGACTTCTTTGACCATAAAGTATATTACCTGTATTTCACCATTATTTAGCTGAGTAGGTGGTATCCAATAACATCACTATAATGTGCTTTAAACTTTTTTTCATGTGTTACTCCAGTAGTGGTGGGAAAGACTGAGTCTGTGGAATGGCAGTGGATTCCATCTCAAGAACTGAGAGTCTAAAGTCACCTAAGCAGGTGACTTTATCCCCTCAGTGTCCTCCCCATGCTGTCTGACGTGACCAGCTACTAGAAAAAGCCACTCTTTTGTGGGAAAGATAAGCTGAAAACCACTGATCGCATTATGCTGTGTAACTGAAGGTAATTAATGATTGTACAACTAAGTACAATATCTTCAAGTCGTATCTACCTCTTAAAATCACCAGGAATAGAGAATGCTCATCAGTTTTCTGAGTCAAATGATAGACACAGGGTGGGCTTTTTTTTTTTTTGCAAAGAAGGATTTATTTCATGGAAGATAATTCCACAGCTTTTTTTGTGAGTGAGAGCTTGGGGCTTCCTGCTGTCAATTTTCAAGTTAATCTTAACCTCTAGTAACAGAGAATATATTGCTTCTGGGATGCCTGATCAGGAAAGCAACCTTTGCCTTCCCTCTCTCCCCAGGAAGGTTATAACAGCAACAGCAAAATAATTTTTCTTCTTATTGCACCAG